>NC_134550.1:37004094-37304094 GCF_025594145.1 Primulina tabacum | reverse complement strand
CCTTATTGTTCATTTGTATTTTTCCAATCTTAATGCTTTCATTTTACTGGCAATATCTTGAATGATTCTTATGTTTATAATTTATCACTTGGAAAAGGGAATTTATAAACAAGAAAGGGAAAAATACATCGATGGTATTTATATAGTTCGGGAGGACATATATTGTTATTGAAGCCATTAAAAAAGTTATTGCTTATTGTGTTATTTAATTATAGATTGTTGACGGGGACGTTACAATCCTTTGTTAGATAATTAGTATCTACTTAGCACTCGAGAGAGTGAGTAGATAATTATAGAATTCTTGGCTAATGAATAAGAAAGACATTTATAATATAGCTACACAAAATAACACATGGTGGATAGTTGCGTGAAATCGGACCACTAGATCTTTTATTTCATTGTTGTTTACTACTATTTGGTACTATAATTAAACTTATTTCCAATCTAGTTATTGGTGCAAACAAATCTGTCAATTGATTATTCTAAATAAAGTCTAGACTATTTCAATTACAAGCACTAATATAAGTTTAGAAATACATTCCTCGTGGGATCGACACTTGTACTCAAAATTACATTTTACTATAACTTGACGTCGTGCACTTGCGAGCAATCAAGAAAACACGCACCATGATACCCTTATGGGGCTCCTAGGCCTGGATTACATCTTGGAGGCCGAGACCACATTTGGGTGGGAAGCCGATCATGGCCCATGTATTCTCCTATAAATACCAGGTTTGAGCATACGGTTGATTCATTCACTATATTGTTTTCAGCAGCACCCTTAGCTACTCCCTCCATATATCCTCAGTCACTGACTTGAGCGTCGGAGGGGCTGCGCCAGGACACCCCCTGACCCCCTTCTAACGGTCTTCTTCTCGATTTCAGGCTCAGGACAATTTCAAAACCCTGCGTCTGTACTATTGACGCTTGCCGGAATCGGACCCTAAATTTCTCGTGAGTACCAGTGCTGATAGCACCTGTCACACTCGCAATAAAAAAAATTGTGCAAACAAGAATGACAAATTATCCATGATCTAGTCCTTAATCTTGTTTCCACGATCTGATCTGCAAAACTGCTAGGTTAATTCAAAATAATCTGGAATAACTGTTATGATTTTCTTGTGCATTTTGTCGGTTAATTATTTTCTATGGTATGAGCTTTTCAAATATTGAGCCTAATTATATTTTTGGTGTGAACATATTACTTTCTAATTTATCATATTTTTATGTGAAAAATTGAAAATCATTCAATTTTTCATTATATTCTATTTGTAATCAAAATGAGTTATGGTTTTCTTTTTTAATTATCAAATAGAATGTTAAATTGAAAATATCCTAAGTTTTGATGATAAAAAAACAACTTCAAGTTGTTGCACGGTCCAGCTGCTCTTTTAAATGTTATTTAACATGTTTCTTGTTGGGATCGAGTCGTTCAGTCATTATCTAACTACAAGCTTCTTACTTCATATCACATAATCCAAACAGACCATTCTAAGCACTTCTAGCTGGTCAAATATGACAAGACACAGACAAATGAAATTCAATAGTGTTGCACTTATGTCAAGGATTTCTAACCGCATATCAGAACAGATGACTTATGAAGGCATATTTTCCAACATCGGTGATTGACAGGGATGTTCCCTAAAATGAAAATGATACGTAGTAAAAAAATCTCTCCCCTAATCAACTTTTTAGAGCCGAATGTTTATTATAAGAATTTATTGAAGCATTAATGGTGCATTTATCACAGCATACTGTGAAGCGAGATACCAAAGTCAATTTATATGTCATAGACATGAACAGTCGAACATTAAAGGATCAATCCAACCGATGGAAACTTATACTATATAAAAGCAGAATCAGATTCTATGTGAGACAATTTTACACGATCAATTTATATTTTTACTCTGCCAAGAAATCGAGCACGCTTATTGTCTATATCTCAAGCCACTAAAAATGCACAATGAATTTCTACATCAAATCTCAAGGATCATTATGTGCTACAGTCTAACTCTAGCCATTCAAGCTATTAGTTAGAAGATTCGGAATTTCGCTATTTCATTTGTTTGAACCAAGAGTTTGACAAGCAGTCAGATACTTGTATCTGTTCAAAGTTGTAATACTAAGATTTTCAACTTAAGAAGTCTGATATATCCTAGGCGAAGTGACACTATACAAGAGTTGTATAAATCAAAATATTTTAGTAAATATTTCCTAAGTTGAAGAAGGGTAAAGTAGGAGTATTTAAGTCGCATAACATCCATAAAAATCTTCGTGCTCTTTACTTTACTTTGTACTTTCTTTTTGTTTTTTTATTAATTCACATATTGAATATATAATTTATCACTAAGGCTAGCCGAACCATTTTATGCACTTAATTTATATTTAAGAGGCTAAGTTAAATCTAACCGTTCAAGAAAGGGTTTTAACAGCTAACAACTGTTAAAAAAACTCGATTTTTTTAAATAAATTTTAAAAATGTTTATTCACTCCCTCTAAACTCTTTTAAGCTCCTAAAAAGTGGTATCAGAGCATTTTTTTCTTGAAATATGATATTCATATATATATGGAATCTTTTAAAAAAATTCTAATGTTCTCAAAAATAGAATAAGATGATTGGAAAATCTATATGCAGGAACATCTGGGTGCACATGATGATGACATGTGTTATGTATCATGGACGGTCCAATGAAGATTTTGAAAGAAAATACAATCATAACAATATCTAAGTGTTCTCCACAGATTGTGGAGAAGCACCAGTCGGAATGGACAACTATAGACAAGAAAATTCCAACCTTGCTAATGAGTCTAAAGATGTCCCTTATAAGACTCATATTAAAAACATGCTTAGTAAAATTAAAATTTGTTCTGCTACGAAAGAAATTTGGAAGAAACAAATTCAACTTTGTGAAAGCCAATAATCAGACTAAAGAGAACAAGCTGGCCGTGGCTATTCAAAAGTTTGATAGCATAAAGATGAAGGCTGGAGAGACCATGAGTGAGTTTGACGAGAGGTTTAGCAGAATCGTGACCGAGCTTGCTGCTCTTGAGAATGAGTACATCAATAAAGATGTTGTACTAAAAGTAGTGAGAGCTTTCCCAAGAGAATGAGACGATTTGTGATGTCAAGCTACTATTCAAGGACCAAGGATCACATTTGGAGACAAAATAAAGATCAAAGTTGTGGGTAAAAATAATATTATCCACGAAACATAATAATTAAATATGTTTTGCTAGTTGAAAATATTTGCTACAACTTGATTAGTAGTAGTCAATTTGTGATGGTAGATATTCTATTGAGTTCCACAAACACAAAAGCACAGTCAAATCTTCAAATGGCGATATCATGTTGTAAGGTCTAGCAAATTCGAATTACGTAACCTGATGCATGCAGTCTAGAGTTTTATTTAAAATATGTGATTAATGATTTTATACATTTTATTTCACAATTTATGCATGATAAGGGTTGTTTCATGATTATTTTTAAGTTTCATGCATTAGTGCTTTTAGAATTTGTTCGCGCTCGAACGAGAACGGAGACCAGGGATAATTGAGAAAAAATATTTTTATTAAATAATTATTTTTAATTATTTAATATATGGTGTAATTAAGTGAGATTTTCGAGAATGAGCCTTGGTGGAGTATTTTGCTCGCCAGATCATATTTTTAACCGGTATGCAAATTTTATTGATACGGAGGATTTGTTAAAGGTTCGGGAAATATTTTAAAAAATGTACCAAAATGAAATTTTTTTGGGTGTGTTATTGGGCTTGTTGGGATTTTTTAATGTTTAATGGGCTCAAAACTTTTTAATCCTTTAAAATTTTTATCAAGGGCCCATTAATAAGTTATTATATTAAACTAAACATTGATTTATTAACACTAAACACCCCTTAACCTTCAGCAGCCGCCCACCCCATTCCCAGTAGCTCTCCCCTTCCACTTTTATAGAAAAAAACACCAGCCCCAGTGGTTTTTCCTCCATAGCTTTCAAGAAAGCTCCCTCCCAACTCCTCTGTTGCTTGTCTGACGCGCATATCTTCCAGTTTACCAGCATGTTCACGTTAAGGCATGCCATGTATCTTTATTTTTTCATCATTCATACTTTATTTAGGATGATATGTGCGCTTTATATGTATAATGACCGACCCTTGCACGGTTTTATGTTTATGCTTTCGATTTGTTCATGAAATCTGAATGTTTTGATTTCAACTCACGTTCTTGTGACTCTTTTGTAAGGGGGCTGCCAAAATGGGTTGTTAAGAAACTTCTTAGGATGAGAGTGAAGGGGACACGATGCTGGAGTCGAGTCTCGGTCAGGGTTAAGGTGAGGGCCGAAGGGTTTTTGGCTTGGAAAGGCTTGATATGTCTAGATCGAGAGAAAGGGATGGGAGAATCAAGCATGGGCTCAGTTCAGGCCATGGTTCAAACCCTAGTGGGTCTATATTAAGGCTGGGAAGGGTTCATGGGCTGCTGGTCATAAGGCTAGGGGCGATAAACAAGGTATGTTGATGATTAGGGTTCGAAGAAGGTGATTTCGGGGAAAGATGGCGTAACAACGTGCATGGGAGCTGAGGTCCTTGGCTAGATTGATCCAGGAGAGGTCCAGTGGGGACTAAGAGTGTGGTTCGGGAATGGATCGATTCAGTTGAGAGTAGGGTAGAAGTTGGCATTGAGGTGTTTGGGATGCCTTTCAGCTGCAGCGTTAACGCCGCAGCGCTGCCCTTTAGGCGCCTCAACGCTTGGTCTTCGAACATGCAACACTGATGCCATGGCGCCTATGCACTAATCAAGTGCCGCAACACAACAGTGTGAGCACCTAGGCGCTGGTACAGAGTTTAGGAGCTCTTAGTTTAAGTTTTATTGTCTCGCTTGGGTATTAATACGTCGTTATGGCCAAGCTTAGTAAGGGTTAGGTTAGGTCATGTTAAACTTGTTAGGAATCTTTGAATCATGGTTTAAGCATGGTCATCTTCGAGTCGAGTTATTAGCCCTGGCAGCGCCTCAAACACGAGTGTTCATGTTTAAACGTTTATGATATCATGGATATGACATTTATGTAAATATGAAAAATACAATGCTTTCTTGATTTTAAGAAAAATTTACGTATATGCAATAGTTTATAAAATGATGAATATGATGACATATTTTGAAGGATGAAGTTGGTTGTGACTAATACGATGACACAATAACATGTAATGTTGTCGCTGTTGTCTCTGTCACCGGGTACCATAGTTACACGTAGATGGATCCATCGACTGACATGATAATACGAAAGTCACAACTAATGAACGGAATTCAATTAAAAGAAATGAGCACGTATATGATTATATGTTGAGATATGCTTTGACTCGTATGCTTTATTCTGTTTACGTTTTACGTTTTTACGATCATGAAATGTATTTTTATTACAGTACTTTTCACTATTGCATGTTATGTATATGTAACGTTCGAAAAACCAACATACGTAAAGATCATGCATGCAAATTATTTTAATTGCTTAATTATTTTAATTGATTGGTTTTAAATGCTAGCATGATGTTTAGTATGTGATTAAAGTTATGACTACATGATTAAATGATATTATGACATGATTACATGAAATTTGAGGATTTTACCTAAATATTGATAATAGACAGGGGAAAGGAGACCGGGGACGACCAAGACAAGAATATTTATTTTTCATTAAATAGTGGCAAGGCTCCCTAATATGATTAAAAATGATTTAATTTTTATAAAAATATTGGAGTTCGAATTATTTTACGAGTCGAGCTCGATTTTCCCAGGAAACCGGTTTTGTGCAAACAAAGGGGTTTAAAAGATCAAAAATATTATTTTTGAGAAACTAATTTTATAAACTTTTATGTTTTAATTAAATAAGTGTTATTTATTCTAATTTAATTATTTAAATTAGGCCCAAATACCCTTAAACTTGCAAGCCCAAAACTCAATCCCATTAGCATGTGGTTTAAATCTATAAATAGAACTCCTAGGTCCTTTAACACCACAAGTTCATAACCTAGCAGCCGAAATTCACAACAACACGCACCTACAAATTTCGAAGATAAGGTTGGGAAGAAAGGCTTGTGTTCTTCGTCGTCCGGTCATCCAACGTCGTACCCTTCCCAACGATCTTCTATTCGAGCGTTATAAACGTAAATTCACGTTTCCTAAACCCTTTTAAACATCATACAAATCATAATATGTTTGTGTTTACTGATTATGCATGAAAAATAGTGGTGTTCGATTATTTTAAGGTATGATACGTATTCGAAAAGTTTTAAGGATTTTACGCTGGTTTTGAAAACATTTTTGAATCCAACGAGTACGCTGCCAAGGTAGGATTTTAAATGATTGAAATATGAACAAAACATGATAAATTTAAAGTTAAAATAAAAGCTGGAATAGCCGAGGGTAAAACCAGAGAGGAACCGTGGGTTGTGATGGTTTTTTCTTGGTTCTAGAGGTCGGCTACTGTTGTATGAGCACTTGGGGCTGGACCCGATCTGGAGGTTGGGTCCTAAGGGTTGTTTTTAGGTCCTAGGAAGAGTCCTAGCATGGCTAGGACTCGTGTATCAGGGCTGGGGAGGAGTCAACAAAAGTTAGGACTCTTCCCAAGAAACTCTCGGTAGGCTGCTGCATAAGGGGGTTGCGGCTCGGTAGGGGCTGGGCTAGGTGGTCTTAGCCGGTACCCTAGGATGGTTCAGAGAGGGGTAAGAAGGGACAGGGTTCGGTGGTGGCTCAGGCGAGGAGCCCACGCGAGAAGGAGAAGCATCGCATTGAGGAGATGCGCGTGGCTGTTGTCTGGTTTCAGATGGTTCGTGCGCGAGTCTAGGGGTCTGGGCTGGTATTAGTTGGGTCTGGGCGTGATCCAAGGATGGTTAGGGGCAGGTGGGATTGGTGGTGGCTCGGCTAGAAGAGTCCTTGTTAGCTAGGAGTCTTGGGCGAGAAGGGATAGTGGTGCGCAGCTTTGGGGTCTAGTTCCTGGAGAGTTTGAGCGAGCTAGGTCTAGGTTCTATGGGATGGGTGTGAGGCCCAGGGCCGAAGAGGGCGGGGGGTGATCGCCGGTGCCATGAGGTTGCACGGACAATGAGCGGCTCCTGGCAGGCTTCTAGGTGGAGGGAACATGAATGAACCGATCCCACACCGGAATGAGAGGGATTCTGAGACTGTTCAATGTAATGGACCGTACAGTTGAAGAGGGCTTAAAAGATTTGATTTGTACTACTCATATCACGAAGGAGCATCTTCTTTTTGGTAGCTCATCATATAAGAACTCCAAAGTTAAGCGTGCTTGACTTGGGGCAATTTTGGGATGGGTGACCTCCTGGGAAGTTTCCCAGGGTGCGTGTGAGTGAGGACATAAGCACGCTGGAAAGAGTCGTCTTGATACAGTGAGGACAGTCGTCGTATCTGGGGCGTTACAGTTGGTATCAGAGCCGACCTCTCTTAGTACGGTGTGGTTCGGGGACGAACCAAGCGGAAGCTGGGGCATGTGAGGCCCGGGGCCGAAGAGGGCGGGGGGTGATCGCCGGTGCCATGAGGTTGCACGGACAATGAGCGGCTCCTGGCAGGCTTCTAGGTGGAGGGAACATGAATGAACCGATCCCACACCGGAATGAGAGGGATTCTGAGATTGTTCAATGTAATGGACCGTACAGTTGAAGAGGGCTTAAAAGATTTGATTTGTACTACTCATATCACGAAGGAGCATCTTCTTTTTGGTAGCTCATCATATAAGAACTCCAAAGTTAAGCGTGCTTGACTTGGGGCAATTTTGGGATGGGTGACCTCCTGGGAAGTTTCCCAGGGTGCGTGTGAGTGAGGACATAAGCACGCTGGAAAGACTCGTCTTGATACAGTGAGGACAGTCGTCGAATCTGGGGGCGTTACAATGGGCTTGGTTATCAGGGTTTCTAGATGGGTTGGCTCTGGTTTGGCTCTAGGTGGCTCGACCATGGCTTGAGTAATTTGGGAGATGGCCCGGGTTGTTCGATTAAGGGTCATATTTCAAATTTAAAAGAATAAAGTTGGAACATGGGTCCACGGGTGTTGTTTATGGCTCAGAGAGGTAGATTATTAAAATTTGGGAAAAAATTATTGAGTTTTGAATTTATTCGGGATTTAATCGCCTTACGAATAGTTAATTAAAGAATTAACGGAAACGCCTAGATTTATGCAGAATAAAATTATGAAAAATTGTACTTAAGCTTAAATAATTATTTGGGATAAGCCCATGTCATTAAAAATAAGAAAATGACAAAATCGATAATTTTTACGTCTAGGGGAAAAATGGTAATTTTATACATAGAAAAATACGTAAAATCTTGGTAGTGTCCTGAAGGATCATAATGCATGTTAAATGATATTTTATGATTTTAAATGATGAATTTTATGAAAATATGATATTTTATGATTTAGGTAAAGATGTGCTGTTTAAAATGCTATTTTTGGAAAGTTATGATAATTTATGCTTTTAAAAGAAAATGAAAATTTTTTTGAGGGATGTGAATTGACTTTGACAAATGATTTATGATTTTGTGGGGATATCATGAGGGGAAAAGGCCCCAGAGGGAGCCCATTTTCGGGAGAAGGCTTTAGAGAGAGCCTATTTATGGGAAAAGGCCCAGAGGGAGCCTGTCTATGGGAGAAATCCCCCGAGGGAGCCCCAACGATCGTATTTCTACGGTGGAGCTTAGTTTCCACCCCCATGGAGCATGTGGAGCTGAAGTTTGATCATTCGACCAAAGGATAAATGCTAGTCACTTTCAAAGATTAAATTTCACCCAAAATGATAAAGGATTGAAAGCTTTACGATTTAAATGATTTATGATATATGATTTATGATTAAAAGATTTTTAAATGATTTATTTATAGTTAAATGATTTTTAAATGAATTTAAATGATTTATTATTGCTCAAAAGCTATTTTAAATAAAAGTATGATTTTTAAATGCATGTAATTGTATATGTATTATTTGCTACTCATGTTTAGAACATGCTGAGTCATTAGACTCACTAGGTTTATGTAGTGCCCAAGAATCAATATACGTAAAACCCATGCATCTATTTAATTAATTTTAAATGAGTTTTAGCCATGCATAATTTATGAAAATGCATTATTTTAAATTATTCATGTTTATGGTGATGCACGTTAAAATATTTTCGAGTTTCCTGTTTCAGGCGATTATTCGGGGCGGGATTGAGGAAAAGACCCAGTGCCGATTTTTGGCGATTTAAAATGTGGTATTTTATTTTAAGTTATGGATGGGGCATTTTAAATAAATTTATTTAGCTTAGCATTTTAAAGACTAAATTATGTATTTAGTGGTTTAAGAGCTTAAAACTTTTTAAAATTAGCCTTTTGGTGTGTGTTATTTTAAATTAAGAGTTTGTTTAAAATTTAGTGTGTTTTTATTCTAATTAGGGGATTATATTTAAAAAGGTTGTAGAGATAGTATTCTATTTAATTTGTTAATTGAGTAACACTTTAACTAGCATTTAAATTAGCATTTTATTAGTATGTTAATTATTTAATTAAGCCAAATTTTAATCCCCTAATCTAGCCACACACACACACTACACGATTTTCACACTTTTACACACACATAACACACGCACGCACACACACCGATACACACACACTTACACACATTCAGAATTTTATAATTTTGAAAAGAAGCAAAACCTAGGGTTCTCCTTCCCCAAGAGCAGCCGCCCCCTTCCCCTTTATTTTCCAGCAAGTTTTCGGCAACTTTATTGCCAGAAAAATCAAGCCAAGTCGTCCCGGATCGAGCTTCGCACCGTCTCCGCTTCGATATCGTCATTTCGGTCACGTTTGATATCATAAGGCACATATAATCTCTCTTTTCCTGCGTCGATCATGTCATATTATGCGTTGCGTTATTTTATGCGTAAAATCCATGTATGATGTTCATAGTTTGAGCAGATAATTGATTGGATCGATTTTGAAGGAAAATTTTAGATCTAAATCACGTTTTTACTGTTCTTCTTAAAACTGCGAATTTTCGGTCAAGATTTTGAGAAAACTTTCAACGCAAAAAACGTAGAGCTTTTCGATACCTTCAATTTGATATATGATTCGAGATTCTTGGACAAAAATTGAGTGAGTTATAGCGTTTTTCGTGGGACTGCTCAAACTGCGACTTTTACGTAAATTGTGTTCTTGAAGTTTAATTGTTGCAGGCTTCGTTGGGAATCGACGGGTGATCGTTGCTGCGTCTAGGTATGTTTAGTTCGATGTTGGGATGATTTTTGGTGTCTCTTTTCAGGTCGTTAGGCACCAAGTGGAATCAAGAGTCGAGGAGGAAAATGGTGTCGAACTTCGAGTTGTGTCATTAGTTATGGATTGTCACACTTGAAAACAATTATAATGGCTGAATTGGGTTTGGTACAATGTTGTGACGCTCTAGGACGGGTCTCGAGATGTCGAGTCACGGTTGGGTAATCGAAATAGGAAGAGGAAGCCATAAGCACTTGAATTCTCGTAGGTACGCGTTCACAGTAGCTACACGGACCCCTACAACCCCTACACGGATGAGGGCACGGGGTCCGTGCCTTTGGGTTTCACTTAGTGTACTTTTCCAGTGCCTACACGGATGTCTACCCGGATCCTGACACGGGGTCCGTGCCTTTGTTTCCCTTCGGTGTCTTTTTACAGAGTCTAGACGGTCCTTCAGACGGACCCGGACACGGGGTCCGTGTCCACCCTTCCTTTCAAGTTCTTCTCACCCGAACCTACACGAACCCATACACGGAGATAGGCACGGGGTCCGTGTCCTTCATATTTTGGGAAAAATTCTATAGTATGCCTTGAGGTTTGATGTCATGGTCTAGTACAATGATTTACAAGGTCGAGTCATGGGAATTTTATAACATCCTAAGGAATTGAATGAACTTGTAAGTAAGTAGGATTGATACGTCTAAGCTATGCAAGTTTAGTATGTAGTTTCATGTTAGTATGTGCAGCAGCGACGACCCTGATCGAAGTCCAATGAATCCCTCAACGCCAAGTAAGTATGTTGACGTGCGAGAAAATATTTTAAGTTTTTGAGGTATGCTAATTGTCTTGTGACCAAATTATGAATGGGTTTGGAAGTCAGGTGAACGTGGCCGAGGACCTCTCCACCCCGTTAAATTATGAACGGGTTAGATCGTGGTTGGAAAGCGTTAAATTATGAACGGGGACCAACCAGCCCGTTAAATTATGAACGGGGATCTCATGTATGTGGCAGTGGATACGTCCCTGTCAGCCCAGTACTGTGGTTTGTCTGATCAGGCGTTTATTATGTATGGGTCACTTGCTTTGAAACATCCTCTACGCAAAAAAAATGAAGTCATGTATGTTTAAATATGATCAAGTATGTAAGCATGTTTATGAAAGCTTTCAAGTTATGGCATGTCTATGTACGTATGCAAGTTCAAGTTCATTTCAAATCCAATCTTCAAGTATGTATGTTCTATTTTAAAGTTGCATGTGGTTTTATTATGTAGTACTTGCTATTTCCAGTTTATACGTGTTGAGTCTTTAGACTCACTAGACTTGATCGATGCAGGTGAGGATGTCTATGAGGAGACCGGAGGTGGCGACCAAGGGGCAGGCTTGGACTGAGCAGAAGGCTAGACCCGAGGACCGCCCATGTTATTTTAACATTTTTATGCAAGTTTGAATTACTCTGATTTTTTTTATGTTTCGGTGAGAGATGTTTGGGACAAGTATTTTGTTAGCAAGTTTTATTGGTGTTGGATGATTTCAAAGATATTTTTATGAACGATGAGTTGACGACCGTATGGATGTTTATATTCAAGAAAATTTTTAATTTTTCCGCAAATTTTAAGTAGTAAAGAATACGGTTCGTTACAGTTGGTATCAGAGCGGTGTTCTTTTAAAGGGTTATGCCTACTGCCAGTCGCAAGAAGCTCTCGAAGTCACACCTCAAGTCTGTAAGTTTTAATTTTTGCATTATGTATGTAGTAAGCATTGAATCATGAATTCAGCATATCCATGTTTTGAGTTTAGATTTCGTGCATCCTATGTCATTGATATCATGTTCATGCATAGTGGGTTTACGTGTTGGGTAATTGATAGGACAGAATGCCTCCTAGACGTGTGGTTGACCGAGAAGCAAGGGAAGAGGATCGAGAGACCCGAAATGAGGAGAGAGCCAATCCTCCACCTCCACCGCCAGATATGCAATCGCAGATGCTGGCAGGAATGACTCACTTCTTCGCACAGTTTGCAAGGAATCAGGCTGCAGTTGGCGCGGGGGAGAGGCCTAGACCAGAAGCGGTGTATGAGAGGTTCCAGAGGATGAATCCTAAGGAGTTTTCGGGATCTACTGACCCGATGGTAGCAGAGGGATGGATTAAGTCCATCGAAGTGATCTTTGACTACATGGAGCTGCATGATGCAGACAAATTCCATTGTGCCATATTCCTTTTAACAGGCGATGCCAGACATTGGTGGGACAGTGCGTCGGTGGCAGTTAATTTGCCGACATTTTCCTGGAATGGACTCAAAGATGCGTTCTTCGCCAGGTACTTCACTGAGGAAGTACGATCTCGGCTGACTAGGGAATTTATGACGTTGCGACAAGGAGATAGCAGTGTTGCAGAGTTTGTTAGAAGGTTTGAGAGGGGATGTTACTTCGTGCCCCTCATTGCGAATGATGCCCAGGCAAAGCTGAGGCATTTTATGGATGGTTTGCGGCCGATCTTGCGCCGTGATGTGAGGGTAGCTGGCCCTACTACATACGCAGTTGCCGTTTCTAGGGCTTTGGCGGCAGAACAAGACCAGCGGGATATTGAGGCAGACAGGCAGGGCAAGAAGCCCTATCAGGCCCTACCGCAGCAGCAACAGCATCAGAGGCCTCAGTTCAAGAAACCTTACCAGGGGCAACCGGGAAAGAAACCCTATCAGGGACCGCCTGAAGGCAAGGGTCCTATCCAGCAGCAGGGGGCGCCTCAGAAGCCCGGTAACTTCCCAGTGTGTCAGAAATGCAATCGCCAGCATCCAGGTCAGTGCTTATGGGGATCTGGGAAATGTTTTAAATGTGGAGCTACGGACCACATGTTGAAGGAGTGCCCACAATGGAAGCAACCAACACAAGGGAGAGTTTTCGCCATACATGCTCAAGAGGCGAACCCAGACACTACCCTTTTGACTGGTAATTTATTAAATTTAGTACAGTATTGATTTCTTTGCCTTGCATGTTTAGTTTTAATTGGGAATACTAGTGTTTTAGTTGGAATTTTGAGTGTCTTTTGTTGCATGAGGTTTATGGTAGAATTTTTGGTATATAAGTTAGTTTGTTGTGCTAACGCATCTCAGGGAATATTTTCATTAAGAGATTAGCCCCAACGGCACTGATAGATTCAGGAGCCACTCACTCCTTTATCTCGGAGACTTTTGCTAATCATCTGGACATTAAGTCCATTGGCCTAGACATGAATTTTTCGGTGAGTCCCATCCGGGGAAGAGCTGTTAGCAACCAGCGTGATCAGAGATATCCATCTGGAATTGCAGGGCCATCTAGTATATGCAGATTTGATTCTACTGCCGATGCCAGAGTTTGACATTATTTTGGGAATGGACTGGCTGACAAAGAACAGGGTCCTGATTGACTTCCAGAAAAGATCAGTATTGGTTAGGCCTCTGGGCATGGAACAGTTTCTATTTGAGCCAGACAGATGGAGAAGCTTCCCTCGCATGATTTCGTGCATGCAAGTGAGGAGGCTGATTTCCAAGGGGTGTCAGGCCTTCTTGGCAAGTATTATTTCAGCGCCTGATGTGCCCACTCCATCTTTATCCGACGTGCCACTCGTCAGTGAATTCCCAGACGATGTTTCAGGTATTCCACCAAAGAGAGAGGTGGAGTTTACCATTGATCTCATGACAGGCACAGTGCCAATCTCTAAGGCGCCGTACCGACTAGCTCCAGCTGAGATGTTAGAGCTCAAACAGCAGATTCAGGAGCTCCTCGACAAGGAATTTATCCGCCCTAGTTTCTCACCATGGGGCGCACCAGTGCTCTTTGTAAAAAAGAAGGATGGGAGTATGAGGCTGTGCATCGATTACCGAGAGTTGAACAAGGTAACGATCAAGAATAAGTACCCACTCCCTAGAATCGAAGACTTGTTTGATCAGTTGCAGGGAGCTACAGTGTTCTTTAAGATAGATCTTCGATCAGGGTATCACCAGCTGAAGGTGAAGGATGCAGACGTTCACAAGATGGCCTTCAGGACCAGGTATGGGCATTACGAGTTCTTAGTAATGCCATTTGGATTGACGAATGCTCCAGCAATTTTCATGGACCTCATGAATCGAGTATTTCAGCCCTACCTTGATCACTTCGTCATAGTGTTTATTGACGATATTCTCATATACTCGAAGAGCCATGAGGAGCATAGCCAGCATTTGAGGACAGTGTTGCAGGTTTTGCAGAGTCGCAAGTTATTTGCGAAGTTCAGTAAGTGCGAGTTTTGGTTGCAGAAAGTAGCGTTTTTGGGGCATATAGTGTCTAGCAGTGGCATTGAAGTGGATCCAGCAAAAGTAGCAGCCGTTAAGGATTGGGTTGAACCGAAGAATGCATCAGAAATCCGCAGCTTTATGGGTTTAGCCGGTTACTACCGTAAGTTCATTCGGGGATTTTTGTCCATAGCAGTGCCACTCACTTCACTAACCAAGACGAATGCTAAATTCGTGTGGAGTGACGAATGTCAGAAGAGCTTTGATACTTTGAAGCAAGCTCTTATTTCGGCGCCGGTGCTAGCCATGCCAACAGGGCAAGGTGAATTTGTGCTTTATACCGATGCATCTAAGCTCGGATTAGGCGCAGTGTTGATGCAACAAGGTCGGGTTATAGCTTATGCTTCCAGGCAGTTGAAGGTGCATGAGAAGAACTACCCGACGCACGATTTAGAATTAGCCGCAGTCGTCTTTGCGTTGAAGATTTGGAGACACTACTTGTAAGGCGAGAAGTGTCAGATTTTCACTGACCACAAGAGTCTGAAATACTTCTTCACGCAGAAGTAACTAAACATGAGACAGAGGCGATGGTTGGAACTGGTGAAAGACTATGATTGCGAGATTAGCTACCATCCGGGAAAAGCTAATGTTGTGGCAAATGCCTTGAGCAGGAAAGTTGCAGTCATAGCTCAGTTATCAGTGCAGAGACCTCTTCAGTTTGAGATTCAGAGGTTTAGTTTGGAAGTATACCGTAAGGGCTGAGCACCAAGGCTGTCTAATCTGATAGTCCAGTCTTCTCTGCTAGACCGTATCCGGACAGGTCAGTCTTCAGATGAGCAATTACTGAAATGGAGACTGAAAGACGAAGCCAAAGACAGTGTTCTTTACTCAGTGTCAGATGGTATCGTGAGATACAGGGGCAGAATGTGGGTGCCTAGTGTTGATTCGATCAGACATGACATTCTGACAGAAGCACATGCATCCCCGTATTCTATTCATCCAGGAAGTACTACGATGTACAAGGACCTGCAGATCCTGTATTGGTGGCCAGGGATGAAGAGAGACATCCGCAGATTCATATCAGAATGTCTTACTTGTCAGCAAGTGAAAGCTGAACACCAGAGGCCAGCAGGGATGCTTAAGCCTCTCCCTATTCCAGAGTGGAAATGGGAGAATATCACTATGGACTTCGTCGTTGGATTGCCTAGATCAGTCAGAGGCTTTAATGCCATTTGGGTTATTGTGGATCGACTCACAAAGTAAGCGCACTTTTTGCCAGTAAAGACAACTTTCTCCATGACGCAGTATTCGGAGCTTTATATCAGGTAGATAGTTCGTTTACATGGGTTCCCAGTTTCGATTGTGTCCGACAGGGACCCGAGGTTTACGTCGTCCTTCTAGAAGAGCTTACATGCAGCCATGGGGACAAAGATGCTGTTTAGTACAACTTTTCACCCGCAGACAGATGGCCAGTCTGAGCGAGTGATTCAGATTCTGGAGGATTTGCTGAGAGCCTGTATGATTGATTTTCAGGGACTTGGGAGTCTAAGATACCCACTAGTGGAGTTTACCTACAACAACAGCTTCCAATCATCTATAGGTATGGCACCCTATGAGGCGTTGTATAGACGGAAGTGCAGATCACCAGTTCATTGGGATGAAGTTGGTGAGAGAGCAGATCTTGGTCCAGAGATAGTTCAGCAAACTACAGATGTGGTGGTCAAGATTCGTGACAGGATGAAGACCGCCCAAAGCCGTCAGAAGAGCTATGCCGATAAGAGGAGAAGAGATCTTGAGTTTGCCGTAGGAGATCACGTATTCGTCAAGATAGCACCTATGAAGGGTGTAATGAGATTTGGGAGGAGAGGCAAGCTGAGTCCGAGATTTATTGGGCCGTTCGAGATTCTGGACAGAGTTGGGAGAATAGCTTACTGTGTAGCCCTTCCGTTGAATCTGGCCGGGGTACACAATGTGTTCCACGTTTCTATGCTGAGGAAGTACCTTGCGAATCCTTCGCACATTCTGAGCTATGAGCCGTTGCAGCTTGCTCCAGACCTGTCATATGAGGAGCGACCAATTCAAATTCTAGACAGGCAGGAGCGCAGACTCCGGAACAAGGTGACTAAGTTAGTCAAAGTCCAGTGGCTAAACCAATCAGTGGAGGAGGCCACTTGGGAGACAGAATCAGATATGAGGAGTCGCTACACGGAGTTGTTCGGTAAGATTTAATTTCGAGGACGAAATTTTTATAAGTGGGGGAGGAACTGTAGTGCCCAAGAATCAATACACGTAAAACCCATGCATCTATTTAATTAATTTTAAATGAGTTTTAGCCATGCATAATTTATGAAAATGCATTATTTTAAATTGTTCATGTTTATGGTGATGCACGTTAAAATATTTTTCGAGTTTCCTGTTTCAGGCGATTATTCGAGGCGGGATTGAGGAAAAGACCCGGTGACGATTTTTGGCAATTTAAAATGTGGTATTTTATTTTAAGTTATGGATGAGGCATTTTAAATAAATTTATTTAGCTTAGCATTTTAAAGACTAAATTATGTATTTAGTGGTTTAAGAGCTTAAAACTTTTTAAAATTAGCCTTTTGTTGTGTGTTATTTTAAATTAGGAGTTTGTTTAAAATTTAGTGTGTTTTTATTCTAATTAGGAGATTATATTTAAAAAGGTTGTAGAGATAGTATTCTATTTAATTTGTTAATTGAGTAACACTTTAACTAGCTTTTAAATTAGCATTTTATTAGTATGTTAATTATTTAATTAAGCCAAATTTTAATCCCCTAATCTAGCCACACACACACACTACACGATTTTCACACTTTTACACACACCTAACACACGCACACACACACACCGATACACACACACTTACACACATTCAGAATTTTATTATTTTGAAAAGAAGCAAAACCTAGGGTTCTCCTTCCCCAAGAGCAGCCGCCCCCTTCTCCTTTATTTTCCAGCAAGTTTTCGGCAACTTTATTGCCAGAAAAATCGAGCCAAGTCGTCCCGGATCGAGCCTCGCACCGTCTCCGCTTCGATATCGTCGTTTCGGTAACATTTGTTATCATAAGGCACGTATAATCTCTCTTTTGCTGCGTCGATCGGGTCATATTATGCGTTGCGTTATTTTATGCGTAAAATCCATGTATGATGTTCATAGTTTGAGCGGATAATTGATTGGATCGATTTTGAAGGAAAATTTTTAGATCTAAATCACGTTTTTACTGTTCTTCTTAAAACTGCGAATTTTCGGTCGAGATTTTGATAAAACTTTCAACGCGAAAAACGTAGAGCTTTTCGATACCTTCTATTTGATATATGATTCGAGATTCTCTGACAAAAATTGAGTGAGTTATAGCGTTTTTCGTGGGACTGCTCAAACTGCGACTTTTACGTAAATTGTGTTCTTGAAGTTTAATTGTTGCAGGCTTCGTTGGGAATCGACGGGTGATCGTTGCTGCGTCTAGGTATGTTTAGTTCGATGTTGGGATGATTTTTGGTGTCTCTTTTCGTGTCGTTAGGCACCAAGTGGAATCAAGAGTCGAGGAGGAAAATGGTGTCGAACTTCGAGTTGTGTCATTAGTTGTGGATTGTCACACTTGGGAACAATTATAATGGCTGAATTGGGTTTGGTACAATGTTGTGACGCTCTAGGACGGGTCTCGAGATGTCGAGTCACGGTTGGGCAATCGAAATAGGAAGAGGAAGCCACAAGCACTTGAATTCTCGTAGGTACGCGTTCACAGTAGCTACACGGACCCCTACAACCCCTACACGGATGAGGGCACGGGGTCCGTGCCTTTGGGTTTCACTTAGTGTACTTTTCCAGTGCCTACACGGATGTCTACCCGGACCCTAACACGGGGTTCGTGCCTTTGTTTCCCTTCGGTGTCTTTTTACAGAGTCTATACGGTCCTTTAGACGGACCCGGACACGGGGTCCGTGTCCACCCTTCCTTTCAAGTTCTTCTCACCCGAACCTACACGGACCCATACACGGAGATAGGCACGGGGTCCGTGTCCTTCATATTTTGGGAAAAATTCTATAGTATGCCTTGAGGTTTGATGTCATGGTCTAGTACAATGATTTACAAGTCGAGTCATGGGAATTTTATAACGTCCTAAGGAATTGAATGAACTTGTAAGTAAGTAGGATTGATACGTCTAAGCTATGCAAGTTTAGTATGCAGTTTCATGTTAGTATGTGCAGCAGCGACGACCCCGATCGAAGTCCAACGAATCCCCCAACGCCAAGTAAGTATGTTGACGTGCAAGAAAATATTTTAAGTTTTTTATGTATGCTAATTGTCTTGTGACCAAATTATGAATGGGTTTGGAAGTCGGTGAACGTGGCCGTGGACCTCTCCACCCTGTTAAATTATGAACGAGTTAGATCGTGGTTGGAAAGCGTTAAATTATGAACGAGGACCAACCAGCCCGTTAAATTATGAACGGGGATCTCATGTATGTGGCAGTGGATACGTCCCTGTCAGCCCAGTACTGTGGTTTGTCTGATCAGGCGTTTATTATGTATGGGTCACTTTCTTTGAAACATCCTCTACGCAAAAAAAATGAAGTCATGTATGTTTAAGTATGATCAAGTATGTAAGCATGTTTATGAAATCTTTCAAGTTATGGCACGTCTATGTACGTATGCAAGTTCAAGTTCATTTCAAATCCAATCTTCAAGTATGTATGTTCTATTTTAAAGTTGCATGTGGTTTTATTATGTAGTACTTGCTATTTCCAGTTTATACGTGTTAAGTCTTTAGACTCACTAAACTTCATCGATGCATGTGAGGATGTGTCTATGAGGAGACCGGAGGTGGCGACCAAGGGGCAGGCTTGGACTGAGCGGAAGGCTAGACCCGAGGACCGCCCATGTTATTTTAACATTTTTATGCAAGTTTAAAATACTCTGATTTTTTTTATGTTTCGGTGAGAGATGTTTGGGACAAGTATTTTGTTAGCAAGTTTTATTGGTGTTGGATGATTTCAAAGATATTTTTATGAACGATGAGTTGACGACCGTATGGATGTTTATATTCAAGAAAATTTTTAATTTTTCCGCAAATTTTAAGTAGTAAAGAATACGGTTCGTTACAGTTTATATGATGCAGGATTAGATGATTTTATGAGAGGCGCTGACGATTGAGTGGATCGAGTGCAGCAGTCCCGAGGGACCTTTATGTTTCCGCATTAGATTGTTAGATATTTGATTTAAAAGATTTATGTTAATGAATTTATTAGAGATATTTTTATGCTTTAATATTATGTTAGTTGATCTTTTAAAAGGTCGACGTAGGATTTTTTGGTTAATCGATGATTTAGGGATATCTTGATACACTTGATGTTTAAATGTTAAATTATTATTATTTATGAAAATGGTAAGTAATTTTAATTTGTATTTTTGAGTTTATGATTAAAAAAATATATCAAGGTCGTTTCAGTATATGTACTCATTATAACCTTACAGGTGTGTTGAGTCTTTAGACTCACTAAGTGTGAATGATGCAGGTGAGCATATCGATGAGGAGACTGGGGGGTGCCGAAGACTGAGTAGGCGGGGCTGGATGTTCACAGGCTAACCGTAAGACCTTATTTTTTCAGCGGAAAACGTTTATGAGATATGAGTGTTTTGGATATTTTCATACCTTGTCTTTTATATGTTGATGGTACGACATGAGTTTAGGAAATTTTTAACTGCCGTAATTTTTCAGTATGGAATTTCTCTTATTTTAAAACGGGGGAGTTTCAGCAGTTATTGCATTCACGCTTGTAAATGTTCATTTTCGAGAATTAGTTTTAAAAAAAATTCTCGTAGAATATTTTAAATAGTAGACGTTTCACATGTTAACTATACTAAGAGAATAAAACAACCAAAAATTTAGTTGGAATGATAAAAAAACTTGATCATCTCACGTGTTTTGATGAACATGGTAATAAGAAATTATTGTGGCATAAACGTCTTAATCACTCAAATTTCAAGTCTATTTCAAGATCGAGCAAGCAAGAATTGGTCTTTAGTTTGCACAAAATTGATTTTACCAAAGATAAGTTATGTATTATGTAGAACCCGTAACTTAGACTACGTATAAACCATGCATAATTCTAGTATTTAAATTAAAATGATTTTTGTTGCATGAGTATTTAAAGTGCCTTTCTTTAAAGTTAATTATTTCATTTCAATAGCTTTAATTTTATTCTTTCAGTTATTTCAGTGAGGCCAGACTGGAGTTGGAGTTTAGAGATAAAATTTATGTGACACCTCTGACCCATTTTATAAAATAACAGCGGATTTTAAAATTTTTCTTTAAAGGGGGGAAGGATTCAAAATACATTTCCAATATATATACCATCAAAAGAATATACATGATCCAAAATTGTTGCATCAAAATAAAAAATATCTTTTTGATCATGTATAACAAAATAATCTTCCACTTCCTTCCATCTCTTATGCATATGACCCCGGCTCCAATCAACGTCCTGGTCCGTCGCTCTTATCTGCATCACATGAATAACTGAAATGAGTATAAAACTCAGCAAGTGGAACTCTTATATAGCAATGATACATAGCATACTCTGAAAACATAGCTTTGAAATCAATAAATACCATCAACTCTTGAATTAAGAATAACATAGCAACATAACAATAAGATGGTATTTCTCTTTTCTCTGTTGGATTGATATCTATATAGTATATCTGTCTCTGTACCTATATCCCATCGATATAAATAGACAACTCTGAGGGATATAAGCCTATGGTCGTTGATCAACTAATTGCATGCAATCTCTAACTATGTATCTATCAATCCATAAATCATTTGAACTCTCTTTGGGGCATTTTATCAAACACTGTGGATCCACGAGATTCCACACTTGGTTCGAATGCATGGAATTCATCTCAGATTCCATTGCTTCAAGCCATTTGGATGAATCGACATCAGATAACGCTTCCTTGAAGGTCCTTGGATCACATCCAGGGTTAGGCTCATCATAGCCCTCTCTTCAAGAAGCAGACCATACCTCATAGGTGGTCTCGAGACTCTCTCGGATCTTCTAGGAGCTTGTATCTTCTCTCTTGGCTCTTCGGGTGTGGGTTCAATAATTGTGGGTGTCTCTCGAACCTCTTCGAGTTCTATCATCTCCCCTTTTCCATCCAATAGAAATTCCTTTTCCAAAAAGGTTGCATTCCTAGAAACAAACACCTTTGTTTCTTGGGGATGATAGAAATGATATCCAACAGAATTCCTTGGATATCCCACAAAGTAACATAAAATGGATCGACTATCCAATTTATCTCCTACTGCCTGCTTCACATAACAAGGGCACCCCCATATTCTAAGATAAGAATACTTGGGAGGTTTACCCATCCATATCTCATATGGTGTCTTATCCACGGCCTTTGAGTAGACATTGTTCAACAATAGTGCCGCTGTCTCAAGCGCATATCCCCAAAAGGATGGCGGCAACTCCGTGAACACCATCATAGATCGAACCATGTCCATCAACGTCCGGTTACGATGCTCAGAAACACCATTCAACTGCGGTGTAGCGGGCGGAGTCCACTGCGAGAGAATTCCATTCTCCCTAAGATACTCTTGGAAC
Source organism: Primulina tabacum (assembly GCF_025594145.1). Taxonomy (NCBI): domain Eukaryota; kingdom Viridiplantae; phylum Streptophyta; class Magnoliopsida; order Lamiales; family Gesneriaceae; genus Primulina; species Primulina tabacum. The sequence goes on along the minus strand of NC_134550.1, from coordinate 37,281,981 downwards.
TCGGCACTCAAGTACTCACCACCTCGATCCGATTGAAGTGTCTTGATGCTTCGTCCCAACTGTTTCTCTACTTTACTTCTGAATTCTTTGAACCTTTCAAAGGCTTCAAACTTGTATTTCATCAAATACACATACCCGTACCTCGAAAAGTCATCAGTAAAGGTGATGAAGTAGGCATGTCCATGCTTAGTGGTGATGCTAAGCGGACCGCACACATCGGTATGGATCAAATCCAATAACCCTTTGGCTCGCTCCACTTGGCCCTTAAGGGAAATTTTGGTCATCTTTCTTTTTAGACAAGATTCTCAAGTCGTGAGAGCATTAATATCAGACATATCAAGCATGCCCACTCCCACTAACTTGTTCATTCTTCTTAGGGAAATATGTCATAATGGAGCATGCCACAATTGTGCCGAATTTAGAGTATCTTGTTTTCTCTTGTTTGTTGTTATTATTGCTTGGACATTGTTTAGTGCAATATCTTTCAATTTAAAGGTGTAGAGATCGTTTTTCAAGTTCTCCAGTACCAACTAAACATTCATACTTGTAAATGTTGCAAACACCTTTGCTAAATAAACAAGAAAATCCATCTTTATCAAGCATAGAAATGGAAATAATGTTTTTCACCAAATCTGGTACAAACAAAACATCTCTCAAAATTAACTTAAAATCATTGTTCAAAAGCAAGTAAACATCTCCAATAGCCTTGGCAGCAACTCTTGCTCCATTGCCCATCCTCAAGAAGGTCTCACCTTCCCTCAGCCTTCTACTTCTTCCCATCAATTGCAAATCATTACAGAGATGTGATCCACATCCGGTATCCAATACCCAAGAAGTAGAGTTAATTGAAATGTTTACTTCAATATAGAACATACCATTTCCAGAACTCTTCTGGGCAAGATATTCCCTACAATTACGCCTCCAATGTCAGGGCTTCTTGCAGTGATGACAAATATCAACAGTCTTGTCAGCCTTTACTGGTGTGGCTGCCACAGCGGGAATCGGAGTCTGCCTCTTCAAGGGCACGTTCTTCTTGGGACGTTGGAAAGAACGCTTCTTTCCCTACCAACGTGGATCGTTCTTCGTACCAGATGAAGAACCCACATAAAGAACCAGCTTCTCTTTCTTGATGGTGGACTCAAAGGTCACAAGCATGTTCACCAACTCCACAAGGGTCGGCTCCAACATGTTCATGTTGAAATTCACCACAAAAAGATCAAATGAGCTAGGCAGTGACAAAAGCAACACGTCGGTGGTCAACTCCAAAGGCAACACCAGATCCATGCCAACGAGCTTGTCCACGAGCCCAATCATCTTCAGGCCATGCTCATGGACCGAGGCCCCATCTCGCATGCGCAAAGTGATCAGCTCCTTGACGGTAGCATGCCTAAGTGGCCGCATCTGCTCACCAAAGAGCTCCTTGAGATACAAATGAATGTCAGCAGCACTCTTTGCATCCTCAAAACGCCTCTGCAGCTCATCGTTCGTAGAAGCCTGCATATAACACCTGGCTTTCAAGTCATGTTCACACCATTCCTTGTAAGTCTGCAATTCATCAGGAGTGACGTCAGTCGAAGGCTCAACAGGGGGCGACTCAGTCAGTGTATATACAATCCTTTCCGAATTCAAGACGATATTTAGGTTTCTTAGCCAAGTGAGGTAATTAGGTCCGGTTAAAACGTGTTTTTCGAGTAAAGCAGATAACGGATTGCGAATCGAAGACATTGTCAAATTTGTACTGAAAAGTAAAACAGATATATGTTAATGACTATTTTAAAATATTTAATAAGATATAAAGTATGGACTTTTACTTTATAAATGTTTACTCCCACTGTTTTGACATCTTTCACTACCCTCTAGTGAAAACGGGAAACTCCTTTCCTCAGTAGGTACGCAAGGTCCAAGTAGCGAATTATGATCCCGAATAATATCCAGCCAATCATAATTCCTAAAAGGTAGTTTTCAATTGCATCACTATGCAACCCTCTACGTAAACTTTTGTCTCACGTTTGATTAGGACCCAATAATATGACGTCGTTCATCTTTACGTGTCAAGCCTTACCCATCGATGTTGAACCTTAATGGACGGTCGCCATGAGTTCCCTCAATAATATGAGCCGAAATCATGAGAGTTCCACGTAGTTCACATCACCATGTCAATGGATGTCACAGCTTTCCGGCACCCAGAGCCCCCCAAATAATATGAGCCCAGCCCCGAGCACGGGTAGCGTTCATCATGTACCCATTGTAGATGGAAGACATTGATATTATAAACAAATTTATAATTCCCCTTTTCGGGCTTGATATTAATTTTTAATCTTATTCAAAATGAGGGTTTTAAATTTTGAAAGGTCTCATCATTAATTTTATTTAAAAGCTCGCCATGTTTGATCGTATGTTTGCCGGATTCATGCAACTTTGTTATTATCATAATAATAACGCACATACTCATTATTTATAACATATCATGCATATATTATAAGTAGTAAACAAAACAAGGATGATCAATCACCCCAAAACTAATGGCCCGTGGGAGTTAAACACGGGCCTAGGTCCAATCCTAAGGAAATGCAAGGGATGCAAATGCAACTATTACATTAGCCTCCAATATTTACATGTCTTCGATCTTCATAATCATCAAGGCCACCATCTTCCAATATTGATCTTCCACTATACTAATATTTACAAATAAATATTCATGGCAAATTGGGATACATCTCATATGGGTGGGAACGGGCCATAAACCAAACCCACTTGAATTTGATAATTATTACAATCATTCAACACAAAATATCCTAGCATACACCTAGCAAATTGGGCTTGGGCTTTTGATCATCCTTCATGCATAATATCACATATCATACACCATCAATTAATTATCACAATAATTAATTGATCCAATATTATATATTTTGATCCAATCACTAACCGCCACGATGCAATATAAATGTATAATTGCCTCATAAACATACATTTAACGCATTTAAAATAATTAAATAAACATTTTCCTAATACATCAGATTTGCATGCAGTTAGGTTAAATCGTTTGAATTTCTAAACCTTGTAATTCCTCCCCACCAACTAAAATTTGTGTCCTCGAAATTTAGAACTTATCAAAAAGCTCTGAGTAGCGACTTCGCATCTCAGTCTTGGTTTCCCAAGTAACTTTATCCTCAGAATGATTTAGTCACTTGACTTTGACCATTTGAATAACTTTGTTTCAGAATCTCCTTTCCTGTCTATCCAAAACCTGAGTAGGTCTTTCCTTGAAAGTTAGGTTCGGTGTCAACTGTAGAGGCTCATAACTTAGCACATGTGAAGGATTCGACATCTACATTCGCATCATCAAGATGCAGAACATGTTACGTACTCAACCCAGATTCGGCAGCAATACAACTCTGTAAGCTAGTATCCCAACTCTCTCAAGAATCTCAAATGGTCCTATGAATCTAGGACTGAGTTTGCCCTTCTTGTCAAATCTCATTACACTTTCAAAGTTGAAATTTTAACAAATATGTGGTCGTCCACTGCAAAATCTAGATTTTTGCGTCGCTTATCTGCATAACTCTTCTATCAGCTCTGAGCAGTCTTCATCATATCCTAGATCTTGACTACTAGCTCTGTAATCTATCTGACAGTGTCTGGATCCCAACTCCGCTCTTTCACCTACCTCATCCCAATAAATCGGTTACCGACACTTCCTCCCATAAAGTGCTTCGTATGGAGACATACCTATAGATGCATGATAGCTGTTGTTGTGAGTAAACTCCATAAGAGGTAACTTCAGCTCCCAGCTGCCCCGGAAATCGATCACACAAGCCCTGAGTATATTCTCCAAAATCTGAATCACTCTCTCAGACTGACCGTGGGTCTGAGGATGAAAAGATGTACTGAATAGCAACTTTGTAACCAATGCTTGATGCAGACTCTTCCAGAAAACATATGTAAACCTTTCATCTCTGTTCGAAACAATATTCATTGGAATCCCATTCAATCTGACTATATCTCTGATATACAACTCCGCGTACTGAGTCATGGTGAAAGTATTCTTAGTCGGTAGAAAATGTGTTGATTTCGTAAGCCAATCGACTATCACCCAAACGTCACAAAATCCCCCAACTGTCCTTGGTAGCCACTTATGAATAGAGTGTAAAGTATACCCGTTTCAAAAGTGCGGAAATATTTATTTTTAAAGCTCACATTTTCGAAATAACATTTAAAATAATCGTAATTATCTTCCCGTAAAAATAGTGCAGTTTAAATTAATCAAACTCATCCAAAATCATACGTATACATAAACAAGTAAAAATCTTAAACTAATCAACGTATGAAAATATTCATCTCCTCTCAATCTCATAAATCATAATGCGGAAAATATGTGGTCCTCGGGTCGTCTCACCCCACCAAGTCTGCCTACTCAGAGTTCGGCACCTCCAGTCTCCTCAGCATTTATCTCACCTCCATCCCACACGCCTAATGAGTCTAAAGACTCAACACGCCTGTACCAGGAATAACAAGTACATATACATAGCACACATCAATGAAAAATATCATACTCAACATATCTTTCATGAACTTAAAAGCATAACGTAAACGTGTTGTGTAAAATCATATCGTGTCAAAGCATGTAATCATATACGTAAACATGTCGTGTAAAATCATATCGTATTAAAGCATGTCATCTCATGTCATCATATACGTATACATTTTTTTTATTGAATTCAGTTCATTAGTTATGACTTTCGTATCAGCTCTATCGTACCAGCTCTATCGATGGATCCATCAACGTATAACCAAGGTACCGGGCGGCGAGGCACATCAGCGACAACATTACCTGTCCACTGAGCCCGGGCCTCAGCTCATCATATCTCATGTAATCGTATACATATACATCGTCAGTCATAACCAATTCACATCCTTCAAAAATCATCATATTCACCACTTAATAAAACATGCATATACGTAACTTTTCCTTTAAACCAAGCATGCAACGTATTTATCATAATTGCGTAAAAATCATAAACATGATGCATAAAAATTTAAAATATCATAAATTTATGCTCAGTGCGCTTTCAGGACAAAAATCTCACCCTGGGTGCAAAATGACCATTTTGCCCCTGAAAATCCAAAAATTACCGTTTTGCCTCTAGACGTAAAATTTCACGTTTTTGACATTTTCTTAATTCCATTGACTCTAACATGTCCCAAATAATTATTTAAGCCTACATGAATTTTGTCATATTTTTATTTGGCTTAATCGATGACTTTTAAATTAATCTTTAACTACAACATATTAATGCGTTTTAATCCCGAATTAAATCAAACCTTAGCATAAAATTCCTAAATTAAAAACTTAGACTTCTAATAATTATTTGAGCTTAAATATATTTTTCCATAATTTTATTAACTTAAATCTAGACGTTTCAATTAATTCTTTAATTAACGTTTCGTGCGGCGATTAAATCCCGGATAAAACAAAAACTCATTATTTTGATCCGAAACTTACCAAACTCCTTAAAACATCCCAAAACATATTTATAATCATTCCTAGACGTAAAGTGGATCTCATTTCATAACTTAACCGAATTGTTTTAAAATTTGGACCGGTGTCCCGGTTTTACCCGAATCGACTCGACACTTAATGGAATTATTCCCAACTTTATACCATGCTTTACCAACATCTAAAAGGTCCTAAAAACCTCAAAACCTGATCCTTAGTCACTCACACAATAGGCCAGCAAGCTGCTGAAATCTCCAGCACGTGCTAATCCGTAAACCCAAGCAACCAACTTTCCTTATTTCGACTCTCGCCTAAATCTGATGGGAACAGCTGCTACTCATCCTTCCCTAAACCACCCTGGGGCCCTCTGAACCCCAAGAACATAAGCTCACGGCCCCATGCTGTTGGATCCCGGTTTTCTACTTGCCCAAACGCAGCGGAAGTTTTAAAATTTTTATTTATTTTGACAATCAAAATATGTTTGGACGCTCGTATGATTTTAACAAACATTCATAGGGCGTTAGAATTTTATACCTTTGGTGATTAAATCACACGGCTCCAACTATTCCGGGTTAGCGGAGATAGCTCTTGATGAAAATCCCTACGAACTTTCTTCAATTCTTCTAATCAGGTCTACGACCAGAAGATTTGTTCCTCTTTCAAATAGCACTAGAATATTTGAAAGAAGTTTTTACGTTGAGATCAAAAATTTGAGAGATGACTCAAATCTTTTTCTCTTGAAAAATGGTCAAAAATATTTTTTAGAATTTTGAAGTGATTTTCATGTATCATCCTTGGGAGAGATGGAGGCTATCTTTTCTTTTTATTTATATATTAAAAACAAGAGCTTTTAACCTAAATTTCATAATTATGGATTTAGGTCCCTTAATTAAATCCAATGGGCTTTGTTAATTAAATGCACTAGTCAAACTAGTTTAATTAATTATATTAAAGTCCATTAAGAACTTTAATCATTTAATATGTTGGACTTGTACTCCTACAAGCCCATAAAACATATATCCCATCATATTTAATTTAATATTTAATAAACTCAACCTTTGAGCTTAATAAATTAAATATATTATAAATTCAACATTTGAATTTAATATTACAATTTCAAGTCCTTGAATTTACCACCTCCAAAATTTAATATTTCATAAACTCAACTTTTGAGTTTAATAAATTAAATCCTCAAATTTTATAAATTCAACTCCTTGAATTTATTCTCTCCAAATTTCATAAATTCAACTTCTTGAATTTACTATCTTATAAATTCAACTCCTTGAATTTATTTTCTCAAAATTTAATTATCATAAATTCAACTCCTTGAATTTACTATATCATAATATAAATTCAACTCATTGAATTTATTCTCTCAACGGGAACAAACGATCCAGTGCTTGTGTAACCCTCAATGGTTCAGGGATACAGCTAGCCGTGGGTTCACAACTCTTTGTGATTCAGGACATAATCCTTTATCCGGGCTTACTCTAGTTAGCCCCATTCTTTTCATCAACGCCTTGATCAAGAATGTCAGAACTCATTTCTGATTGCACCCATCGGATCATGGTAAGAGTGTCTAGTAGCATCACCCCATGATCCCCTATGTATCACTGATAGTGCCTGCAAGAACCAACCGATTATGATTAACGTACAGTACGGTCCCTTCATCTCATATATCCCGATCGAATCTGCAACCATTGGTTCATCGAGGGTTGCATATTAATTCGATAACTATGTGATAACTATAATAGTGGCATCACGTGTACTATTGGAGAACTCCTTCTCCAACGTACATCTCATACTCTGGCCAGAGATTCCATGCACTATTATTTCATTAGATCACATAGGATATCCACACCCGCAGGTGAGCGGTGAATCCCCGACTACAATGCACTGGCTCCTATATGTGTCGCAACTATACTTAACCTCGCCACCTGATGACTCTCCTGGAGCCGGTAAACGAGTCAAAGCACAGCCCTAGCATATAGAGCCTCAGTGTTGTCCCGGGTCCGTAAGGACTAATGGTGTACAATCATAACCACGGACTTATCCTCTTGATGAATGATAACAACTTGGAAAGTCCGAGAGAGGGTTGTTCGGTATAATCATCATATGACTACCCATCTGTATGTTTGGACATCTCTATGCCCTTACCAAGAAACGCAGTACACAACATCACAGATGCTAGTCTCGAGCTCAAGCGGCCTTTATCCCTGTTTTAGGCGGCTGAATCGACTAGGAACGAATTTAGAATATGCAGTGTTTACAAATGAGTTTCAACATCGAATTACGATTCATTTATATTAAAGCATAATCAAGGACTTTATCTATGCTGTTTGCATGGGTGTACAGATAAAGTATAACAAGACCATAAAAAGTTAAATTATATTAAAATAAAGATTGTTTATTACAACTGAGTCAATAAAATCCCTAGCCAACTGTTGGCTTGCAGGGCATCTACTCTAACAATCTCCCACTTGCCCTAGAGCCAACTACCCTCAATCCCATTGTTTCGCGATGCTTTTCAAACAATGGTCCTGGCAAGGGCTATGTAAGTGGATCAGTAACATTATCTGCAGAGGGGAGTCTTTCGACTGATATATCTCCTCTTCCCACAATCTCCCGTATGATGTGGAACTTCCTCAGTAATATTTGGATCGCTGATGAGACCTTGGTTCCTTTGCTTGCGCAGTGGCACCAGTGTTGTCCCAGTACAACGGGACTGGATCAACTCAATTAGGAATAATGCCCAACTCTTGAACAAAATTCCTCATCCAAACTGCCTCTTTGGCTGCATCAGATGCAACAATATATTCGGCTTCAGTGGTGGAATCCGCAATGGTGTCTTGCTTGGAACCTTTCCAAAAGACAGCCGCACCATATAGCATGAATACAAAGCCAGAGGTCGATTTCGAATCATCTACATCACATTGGAAGCTAGAATCCGTGTAGCATTCCAATTTCAATTCTCCACCCCAAAGACCATGAACAAGTTCTTAGTCCTTCTCAAGTACTTAAGAATATCTTTCACGGCCTTCCAATGCATTGGACCAGGGTTCGCCTCATATCTGCTTGTAACACTCATAACGTAGGCAACATTAGGACGTGTCGATATCATACCATACATGATACTACCAATAGCTGACGCATATGGAATACGTGTCATCGTCTCTATCTCTTCATCAGTTTTGGGACACAAAGCTTTAGATAGAGTAATACCATGACACATTGGTAAGTATCCTCTCTTGGACTCTTCCATAGAGAATCGTTTTATAATGGTATCGATATAAGTGGCTTGGGTGAGTTCGAATTTGATCTATCTCTATAGATTTGTATTCCCAAAACGTAGGATGCTTCACCCATGTCTTTCATGGAGAATTTTCAGGCCAACCAAACTTTAGTTGATTGCAATAATCCCACATCATTCCCAATGAGCAGGATATAATCAACATAAAGTACTAGGAATATCACTACACTCCCACTAACCTTCTTGTACACGCACGGTTCCTCAGGATTCTTAGCAAAACCAAACTCTTTGATAGTGCTATGAAATCTGAGGTTCCAACTCCTTGACTCCTGCTTGAGACCATATATTGATCTCTGAAATTTGCATACCTTATGCTCACTTCCTACTGATGTGTATCCTTCAGGTTGAGACATATAAATTTCTTTTTTTTTTATGTCTCCATTGAGGAATGCAGTCTTTACATTCATTTGCCATATCTCATAGTCATACTATGTTGCTATGGCTAGTAGTATTCTAATTGACTTAAACATAACAACTGGTGAAAAAGTTTTCTCATAGACAACTCCTTGCCTTTGAGTATAACCTTTTTCGAAGCAGTCTTGCTTTGAAGGTCACTACCTTCCCTTTCGCCCCAAGCTTTCTTTTGTAGATCCATTTGCACCCTATAGGAACGATTCCATCAGGTTGATCCACCAATGTCCAGACTTGGTTTGAATACATAGAGTCCATTTTTGACTGCATGGCTTCAAGCCATTTGGTTGAATCAGTATCAGATATTGCTTCCTTAAAGTTCATTGGATCATATCCAACACAAGACTCATCATGGTCTTGTTCATGAAGAAGCATATATCTAGCAGGTGGTCTAATAACACTATCAGACCTCCTAGGAGCTTGTACTTCAACTACTGGTTGTTGGAGATTAGGTTCAACTACTATAGTTGAGGGAGTATCTTGAATTTCTTCAAGTTCCATCATCTTGCCTTTTTCTATCTAATAGAAATTACTTTTCCAAAAAAAGGTGGCATTTTTTTTTTTTTTGAAACAAACATTTTTGCTTCATTGGGACGATAGAAATAATACCCAACAAAATTCTTTGGATATCCTACAAAGTAGCACAAAGTGGATCTACTATCCAATTTGTCTCCCACTGTCTGCTTCACGTAAGCAAGACATCTCCATGTTCTCTCGTAAGAATATTTGGGAGTTTTTCTCATCCATATCTCATATGGTGTTTTATCCACTGTTTTAGTATAGACATTATTCAATAACATTGCCGCAGTTTCAAGCGCAAAGCCCCATAACGATGTAGGCGATTCAGTGAATCTCATCATTGATAGAACTATGTCCAACAAGGTTCGCTTATGACGTTCAGAAACACCATTCAATTGTGGTGTTGCTGGTGGAGTCCACTGTGAGAGAATCTCATTCTCTTTTAGATAACCCAAAAATTCAGCACTTAAGTATTCTCCACCTCGATCAGATCGAAATGCCTTAATACTTCTTTCTTGCTGATTTTCTACTTTAGATCTGAATTCTTTGAACTTTTCAAATGCTTCAGATTTGTGTTTTATCAAATAAACACACCCATACATCGAATGGTCATCAGTAAAGGTAATGAAGTAGGATTGCCCATATTTTGTGCTAACACTTAGCGGGCCACAAACGTCTGTGTGGATCAAATCCAGTAGACCATGTGCACGTTCCACGTTTCCATTGAATGGAGTCTTAGTCATTTTTCCTTTTAGACAGGACTTACAAGCATATAGAGAATTTATGTCTGACAAGTCAAACATGCCTTCTCCCACTAGCTTGTGCATCCTTCTTTGGGAAATATGACCTAGTCTAGCGTGCCATATTTGTGTGGGATTTGGATCATCTAACTTCTTTTGTTTGTTGTTGAAATCATGTTTACTCGGACATTCACTTATCATTTCCAGAACATTTCTGGCGCATATAATTTCTTATGTCCGGACTTCTTGCAGTGAAATAAATATGTTCTGACTTATCGGGCTTTGTAGGCCTTTTAAGTGTCTTTCAGAGTTTGTCTCTTATTGAGATTGTTTTTCTTGTGAGGGTCAGAACATTTCTTTCCCTTACCTTGTGGGCCATTTTCGTCTGACGAAATGCCCATAAGAAAAACAATAATTTCATGTTTTATGGTGATCTTATAAGTTATAAGCGTATTGACTAGCTCATCAAGGCTATCATCTATCTTATTCAATTCACCATAACCCCGTCAAATGAGGAAGAGAAAGACAACAAATTGATGTTATCTAGTAACTCGTTAGGAATCACATATTCCAGGCCCACCACATTCTTAGCAAGCCCAGTCATACGTACACCACGCTCATGGGCCAAAGCCCTGTCTTGCGTGCGTGTAGTCATGAGCTCCTTGAAAGTGGTGTGCATAGTTTCATGCACCATGCAACTCTTGCACGAGCATTCGAATGTCAGCAGCATTCAAAATTTCCTCAAACTGTCCCTACAGTTCATTTGACGTAAAAGCAAGCATGTTACACTTTAGCTTGCATACTATGGTCCTACCATCTTGCATGCTTTGTCAGTTCAGCAGGACTGACATTAGTGTTTATGCCATTTTCTCCGAATTCAGAACAATTTTCCCAACCAATCTTGAAAATTAGATTCGGTTAGCTTGTTAATAACAAAATTGGATTATGTGACAAAATCGAAAAATATACTGATATGGAAACAGAATAATTGTTGCTGATTATTTTAAAATAATTTTAAGATATAAAATATGGATTTCAATTTATAAATTACCCTCCTACTATTTTGACATTTCCACCACCCTCTGATGAAAAAGGGAAATCGTATTTCCTTAGTAGGCACGTAGAGTCCAATTAGCCAATTATAATCCCGAATAATATCAGCCAATTATAATTTCTAAAAGGTAGAGTCCAATTGCATCCCTATGCAACCTCCGCGTGTTTTGCCTCACGTTTAATAACGACCCAATAATATGACGTCGTTTATTTTCGCGTGTCAAACCAACCCATCAATATTGAAATGTAGTAGACGGTCGCCATTAGTTCCCCCAATAATATGAGCCGAAGTCATGGGAGTTCCACTCAATTCACATCATATGTCCGGTGGAAGTCACAGCTTTCCGGCGTACAGGCCTCCCCAATAATATGAGCCAGACACTGTCCGCAGGTAGCGATCAACATGCAACCACGGTTGATGGAAGGCAAGGAAAAATTAAACTCTTTTAATTTTTACTTTTTCGATTTGATATAAATTTTGAATCATATTCAAAATGAGGGATTTTAATTTTAAAAATGTCTCATCATTTTAATTTAAAATCGCGTGCCACGAGTTTGTATGTTTGCCGGATTCATGCAACTATATTATATTATAATATACATACATGCATACTACTATATATCGCATATATATCATAATATGACATTAAACAATAAATAAGGATGATCGATCGCCAACACTATTAGATCCATGTGAGCCAGACATGGATCCAGGTCCAAAACCTAGGCGAATGCAGGGATGCAAATGCAACAATTACAAGAGCTTCTAATATTTTACATGTTTTCATCTTGATCATCGGGCCCACCATCTTCCAGCCTTGATCTCCCACTATTTCTAATAATTAAATTAAATAGCCATGGCACATAAGGATACATCTCATGGGGTGGGAACGAGCCATAAACCAGGCCCACTTTAATAATATCAAATATTAATAAAAAAAACCGAATAAAACAGTAAAATATCCTAACACACACCTAACACATTGGTCAAGGCTCTCGATCATCCTTCATGCATTTAATATCAAATATTAACATCAATTAATTAAACAAATTTAATTAACTGATCAATCATATATCTAATAATTTATCACTAACCACCACGATTATTAAAAAATTTAATAAATTAAATAAACTCCTTTATTTAATTTTCAATTAAATCAATAATAATTGATTTCTTGTAAAAACTCATTTTTACCATAAATAATTAAAATCATATTTTAGTTATTTATTTCACAAGAAAATTATTAATTTTCCAAAAATTAATTTCCAAAATAAAAATTGAACCAATTTTCAAAAATATCAATTTTACCCAAAAATTTGAAAAATCAGAAAATCGCACCCTAAGCCCAAACAATTCAAGCCCATTATTCAGCGTGCTTCCCGAGCTGCCGTGCGCGGCCCTGCGCGCACGGACTGCCCGAAACAGTTCCGGGCAGATTTAATTTTTTTTTTATTTCGAAAATCTGGAAAAAAATAAATTTTCGTGGTGCTAAATTTTCTGAAAAATTTTCTTGTGTGGTTAGAAATAAATTATTCAATATCAAAACCATACGGTTTAGAAAAACATTGGCTCTGATACCACTATTGGATCCCGATTTTCTACACGCCCAAACGCAGTGGAAGTTTTAAAATTTTTTATTTATTTTGACAATCAAAATATGTTTGGACGCTCGTATGATTTTAACAAACATTCATAGGGCATTAGAATTTTATACCTTTGGTGATTAAATCACACGGCTCCAACTATTCCGGGTTAGCGGAGATAGCTCTTGATGAAAATCCCTACGAACTTTATTCAATTCTTCTAATCAGGTCCACGACCAGAAGATTTGTTCCTCTTTCAAATAGCACTAGAATATTTGAAAGAAGTTTTTACGTTGAGATCAAAAATTTGAGAGATGACTCAAATCTTTTTCTCTTGAAAAATGGTCAAAAATATTTTTGAGAATTTTGAAGTGATTTTCGTGTATCATCCTTGGGAGAGATGGAGGCTATCTTTTCTTTTTATTTATATATAAAAAACAAGAGCTTTTAACCTAAATTTCATAATTATGGATTTAGGTCCCTTAATTAAATCCAATGGGCATTGTTAATTAAATGCACTAGTCAAACTAGTTTAATTAATTATATTAAAGTCCATTAAGAACTTTAATCATTTAATATGTTGGACTTGTACTCCTACAAGCCCATAAAACATATATCCCATCATATTTAATTTAATATTTAATAAACTCAACCTTTGAGCTTAATAAATTAAATATATTATAAATTCAACATTTGAATTTAATATTACAAATTCAACTCCTTGAATTTACCACCTCCAAAATTTAATATTTAATAAACTCAACTTTTGAATTTAATAAATTAAATCCTCAAATTTTATAAATTCAACTCCTTGAATTTATTCTCTCCAAATTTCATAAATTCAACTTCTTGAATTTACTATCTTATAAATTCAACTACTTGAATTTATTTTCTCAAAATTTAATTATCATAAATTCAACTCCTTGAATTTACTATATCATAATATAAATTCAACTCATTGAATTTATTCTCTCAACGGGAACAAACGATCCAGTGCTTTTGTGACCCTCAATGATTCAGGGATACAGCTAGCCGTGGGTTCACAACTCTTTGTGATTCAGGACATAATCCTTTATCCGAGCTTACCCTAGTTAGCCCCATTCTTTTCATCAACGCCTTGATCAAGAATGTCAGAACTCATTTCTGATTGCACCCATCGGATCATGGTAAGAGCGTCTAGTAGCATCGCCCCATGATCCCCTATGTATCACTGATAGTGCCTGCAAGAACCAGCCGATTATGATTAACGTACTGTACGGTCCCTTCATCTCATATATCCCGATCGAATCTGCAACCATTGGTTCATCGAGGGTTGCATATTAATTCGATAACTATGTGATAACTATAATAGTGGCATCGCGTGTACTATTGGAGAACTCCTTCTCCAACGTACATCTCATACTCTGGCCATAGATTCCATGCAATATTATTTCATTAGATCACATAGGATATCCACACCCGCAGGTGAGCGGTGAATCCCCGACTACAATGCACTGGCTCCTATATGTGTCGCAACTATACCCAACCTCGCCACCTGATTACTCTCCTGGAGCCGGTAAACGAGTCAAAGCACAGCCCTAGCATATAGAGCATCAGTGTTGTCCCGGGTCGTAAGGACTAATGGTGTACAATCATAACCACGGACTTATCCTCTCGATGAATGATAACCACTTGGAAAGTCCGAGAGAGGGTTGTTCGGTATAATCATCATATGACTACCCATCTGTATGTTTGGACATCTCTATGCCCTTACCAAGAAACGCAGTACACAACATCACAGATGCTAGTCTCGAGCTCAAGCGGCCTTTATCCCTGTTTTAGGCGGCTGAATTGACTAGGAACGAATTTAGAATATGCAGTGTTTACAAATGAGTTTCAACATCGAATTACGATTTATTTATATTAAAGCATAATCAAGGACTTTATCTATGCTGTTTGCATGGGTGTACAGATAAAGTATAACAAGACCATAAAAAGTTAAATTATATTAAAATAAAGATTGTTTATTACAACTGAGTCAATAAAATCCCTAGCCAACCATTGTCTTGCAGGGCATCTACTCTAACACATGCAGCCCGTACCACTCCCGCAACCGCTAGCCCTTACATGGTGCACCCAAGCACTGCGCGAACCCCCACCGCTCAAGCGGCTCCTACCCTCGTCCCCGCCGTGCTCGAACCACCCTAGACCATTGTTCAGACCTTTTATGATCCGTCCCAGGGTTAGGGACACCTCATCCACGGCCGAGCATCCTCAAACTCTCAAACTACCTCAACAAGCCTCGGCCGCAGCTTCCTTCACTACAAGCCTCCGGTCATCAGCCCTTGAATTCTATCCTAGTGCTAAGTTCCTTAATCTATGACATGATTCCATCCTCTTGCATCAGTGGACGCAGCCCCCTTACACAAGAATTACAAAACGTGAGTTGGATGCAAAGCAAATGTAAGTTTCATGCTCAACCGAAACATACCCGTAAAAACGATGCATGAACTGAAAAACAACGTGAATGGCACACATATCAGCATATATTATGGCGTAAATGATGTAGAAATAATGTACATGGCGTGCCTTTGATGATTCCTACGCAAAAACGACGAAGAAAGGAGCAACGAGGAGGCGCCGGAAACTTTCTTTTGCAAGAACAAGGAGGCGGCCGAAGCTTGGCTGAATAAATAATGCTGAAACCGAGTCCTTGCTGAAGAACTAATGCTGAAAACGAGAGGGACTGATGTAGGATGAGGGTGTCGGTAGGTGGAGAGGAGATTTTAATAGGTGTAGGGCAAATGTAATAATTAAATAGTTAACAATTAGGTTAATTAGCTTTTATTTTAAATTAAAAGAATTTAAGCTCAATCAGCTTAAAAATAGGCCTATTAAATTCAAAAACACTCCCGAAAAATATTTCGTGTTGGAAAGATTTTGAAAATATTAGCCGAACCCTCAAAAAGTCCCCCGATTTGATAAAATTTGCGTACCGTTAAAAATTAAAATCAGGTGGGTAAAATACCCCCAAAATTCCCATTTTTGCAAAACACACTTAAAAATACTTTAGATTAATTAACTAAAATTATTCTTTTAATAAAAATAATTTTCCTGAAAATTCTCCGGTCATCGTTCCTCGTTCGAGCGCGAAATGAAACTTAAAAATCTTTAATGCATAAACCTTTAAAATTTCGTGAAATAAATTCTATCATGCATGAATTATGCATAAAATGCATAAAAATAATTAAACACATAATTTATGAAATAAACATGCATTAAATGCTTTAAAACAGATTTATAAAATAACAAAGAAATTTAATAACGTGCATGCATGTGGTTCACGTGGACCTTCAAATTTTTCGAGACGTTACAATTCCCCCCACCCCCACCCCCCCCTAAAATTGAATTTCGTCCCCGAAATTCACTTATCCTCGATAAACAGAAAGTTTAGACTCTTAATTCTAATATCACAATAATTCACGATTCCGCTGCGCTACTCTGATAAATAAGTGTTAAATTGTCCTTATATAACACCCTCTCGACTCAATTAATAAAAATCACAGCGGAACTCTAAATAAAAATTTTGCTTAAAGGGAGGAAGGATTTAAAAGACATTTCAATGTACAATCAAAAGTATATACATGATCCATAAAGTGTTGCACCAAAATACAAAATATTATTTTAATCATGTATAGCAAAATATCTTCTTCCTTCCATCTTCTATGCATATGACATTGGCTCCAATCAACGTCCTGGTCCGTCGCTCTTATCTGCATCACATGAAATATCTGGAATGAGTTATAAAACTCAGCAAGTGGAACTCTTACATAACAAGCTATACATATCATACTCTGTAAAACATGACTTTGAAATCATTAAATACCATCAACTCTGAAACATGAATATCATAGTATGAATAACAATAACGATGATATTTCTCTTTTCTCTGTTGGATTGATATCTATATAGTATCTCTGTCTTATTACCTATATCCCATCGATATAAATCGATTACTCTGTCGGGATATAAGCCTATGGGCGTTGATCAACTAATTGCATGCAATCTCTGACTATTAATCTATCAATCCAATAAATCATTTGATTTCTCTTTTTGGCATTAAACCAAACACTTTGCATACTCTTTTCTTTTGTATTTCTTTTGACATAATTGAGACATAAAATGCCTCTAATATACAACAAAGTGTATTAATACATTGCATGAATCAAATGGAAGGGAATAACATGTTAAAACCATAGAAATACAATACATATATTATCATGTGAGCACAAGGAATGAATTCCACTTACAACCCTTGCAACACTTGGTTCTATACTCTTGGTACAAATCCTACAACAATAAACCAATTATAGAACCGTCAACAACTTAATAATCAAACAACCATACCATTAAATCCATAAAACCAACACAATCAACAAACCCAATATTTCTCCCCAACACCAAAATCCAAAGAATAACTAAACCAAAAGCTTACCTTAGCTCCTTGAACTCAAAAGAACCTTACTCACACTTCAATAATCCAACAATAAGCTTGAATCAAAGAAAGGAAAGAAAGAAATGTAGGAACCCTAGTCTCCCTTGAGCTGCAAACCGAGAAATGAGAAGAGAAAAGAGGAAATAATGAGCCAACTTCTTGTATTATATCACTTAAAACCAAAAACACGTTTTTACTGTTCACAGACCGCGGGTGCGCGCTGCCTTCTTCACAGCGGGTACGGTGTGCCTTCGGCACCTCATCCAAAAATTTGAAACTGTGGACCACGGGTGCACTGCATTTTGGAGTGCGGGTGCACTCTGGACACCGCGGGTGCACTGATTCCCATCCTCTGGTTCCCACGTGGCTTCTTCAATCAAATGATTCCTCCAAAGGACTTTAACAATGCCAATCTCTTTGTTCCTCAATACTTTAACTTTGCGATCCAGAATCTGGACTGGAATCTCTTGATACGTTAAATTCAGTGTCAAATCCAATGGCTCATGATGAAGAACATGGGAAGGATTGGCAATATACTTCCGGAGCATGGAGACATGAAAAACATTATGAACCCTATCAAGATCTGGCGGTAAGGCTAACCTGTAAGCTCGATCTCCAACTCTGTTCAAAATTTCAAATGGGCCAATAAATCTTGGACTCAACTTTCCCTTTTTACCAAACCGCATTACACCTTTAAGAGGTGCTATCTTCAAGAACACATGGTCGCCAACCTCAAACTGCAACGGCCTACGTCTTCCATCAGCATAACTTTTCTGTCTCGACTGTGCCGTCTTCATCCTCTCTCGAATAACAGCAACAACATCAGCTTTCTGTTGGACCAACTCTGGACCCAACATCTTTCTCTCACCAATCTCATCCCAATACAAGGGAGATCTACATTTTTTGCCATAAAGTGCTTCATACGGTGCCATGCCTATTGTTTTCTGGTAACTGTTATTGTACGTGAACTCAACAAGAGGCAATTTGGAATCCCAGCTACCAGGATAATCTATAGTACAAGCTCTGAGCATATCCTCTAAAATCTGAATAACTCTCTCTGATTGACCTTCACTCTGGGGATGATATGCTGTACTGAATGCTAACCGTGTACCCAATGCTCTGTGAAAACTCTTCCAAAACTCTGAAGTAAATCTAGGGTCACGATCATACACGATCGACACAGGATGAAACGTCCTGCTCTTTTTATTGCTTTAAAAGTACTAGAAATTTTTTTTTTCCTTTCTCTAAAATTCTCGGCTTTCACTAAAATATTTTTATAAAATATTTTAACCCTTAAAATAAAATACCAACCATCTAGCATTTTAAAAATCAAGTGCAATGGTCATAAAATAAAATCGTCGCATGATTACCAAACCTAAAAAGTAATAAATTTGAAAAGTAAAGCTCATACTAAACCTCTCAAAATCTCTCAAAAGCATAAGTAAATCGTCTTAAAATCTTTAAATAAAACCATAAAGCATAATGCGGAAAATGTAGCGCTGGTCCTCGGGTTATGTGCGCCTTTAGTCCAGTCAAATCACTCATCAAGTCCTCCCTCAATACCACCTGCATCCATCACACCTAGTGAGTCTAAAGACTCAAAACACCATAATCTTGATAACGAGTAATACGTAATACAATCAACATATAACGGTGAAAAATATTTGTACTTAAAATATCGTTTTCATGAAGATGCATAAACTTGAACATAAACATTTTCATAAATATTTTCATGATGCATTTCATAAACCTTAACCTTTTTTTCCTTTTTTCCTCAACCTGACATGACATAAAACATTTTTCATGATCATAAACATTTTCTTTTCCTTTTGTTGAATTCAGATCGTTAATTATGACTTTCCTGATCATGCTCATGAGGGTCGATGGATCCATCTACATAAAACCACAGTACTGGACGGCGGGAGACACCAGCAACACTCTCATCGGTCAACTGGGCCCTGGCCTATCATGATTCGAATAAAAATACGATCGTCGGGGCTCCCTCTGGGGCCTTTTCCCATAAATGGGCTCCCTCTGGGGCCTTTTCCCCTCACGATATTCCCATTCTTCCGTTACCACAAAACCATTACCACATATCCGTTACCACATATTCGCAATGATGGAAACACGATCGTCAGGCTCCCACTGGGACCATTACCCTCACGACGTCGCCAACATTAACGAATTAGTCACAATTATTTCACATCCTTCAACATTTTTCATTCACATCACTTAAAAAAAATCATGAATATCATTACGTTTTTCATTTTTGAAACCAAGCATGCAACATGTATTTTAAATGTCTTCTTAAATCATAAAAATCCCTTGGACATTTAAAAATCATCATTTAATCATGAATAATTCATAAACATTTAAAAATAATCATATTTTCATAAAAATAGCATTTAGGGCACTGCCATAACGTTTACTATGCTCTAGGTGCAAAAAGACCGTTTTACCCCTAGACGTAAAATTTTACCTTTTCGACTTTTTCCTTGATTTCATGACTCTAATATGTCCCAAATAATTATTTAAGCTTACTTGAATTTTTTCATAATTTTATTTGGCTTAAATGTTAGACTTTTTCAATTATCTTTTCTAAATTATTTTGACGGTGTTTTAATCCCGAAAAATACCAAACTTTAATATAAAATTCCTAAATTCTAAATTTAGTCTTTTTATATTATTGTAGTCCTTATGGACCCCGACTCGACCCCCGTGAGCCGTTTTCCAATTTTTTTCTTCTTTTAAATACCCTATTCGACACCTAAACTTCGACCCCGAGCCAACTTTCGATTTTCACGAGTTACCCCCGAGCAATATCAAACCAGAACCTGCCCAACATGTTGATGTACCCTACTGGACTCTAACCTCACCAAGAATCCAGCCCAAACCACAAAAACGACAGCTTCCTAAGTAACCCCATGTTGGCCGAGACTTTCAGCTTTCATGGACTCTACGATTTTGGTGTCTAGACCCTAAGCCGACGCCCCAGCCCCTGAACCAAATTATTGTGCACCACGCTAGGACCCTAGTGAGCCACCCTAGCCCAGCCCGTGACCCCGAGTTGAGCCCCTCATCCCCTGGACATGTGTGTAAACCCTGCACCAATTTGTGCATGGTTCTCGGGTGGAGTCCTAGCATAGCTAGAACTCTTCCCCAGCCCTGACCGTGAGTCCTAGCTTGGCTAGGACTCCCTCCTTGACTCCCTCGTGACCTTGGCTAGCCCTTGGAACCAGCCAACCCAACCCCAACCCCCTGCAATGAAAACCCGAACCCTCAACCCAAGACAGCAACTCACGCTGCTTGGTGTTTTGTTTCTGCCGTAACTTTTGGTGGTGATTAAGGTGAGTTGGTGTGATTCTAAAACAAGTGTAAACCACTCTTGATCCTTCCTTATGTCATGGCACCCCCTTAACCAAATAATATACAAGTTATTGGATTCAAAAATCATGTTTTCTCATTTATACATGCCATAAACCGAAAATTCTGAAAAATATTTCATGTTCTTCATGCACACAATAATTCAATCAATAATATGATATGATGGATGAGAAAAGGAGATGTATGGCGTGCCTTTGCGTATTTAACGCACGAATATCCGTTGACGAAGCGAAGAACGGCGACAAGAAACCTAGGCTGAATCCTCCTTGAACTTTCGAACTTTTCTCTTCAAAATATTCTATGTGTGTATCGTGTATTATGATTGGGGAGAATTGGTATGCTGAATTATGAAAGTGGCGTGTGACAATGAGGGTGGGGAAGGGTTTTTGTATTTTAAATACTCTTAATTAATCACTAATAAGGCTTAGGCCCATTAAATAGGTAATTAGGCCCATTAGTGCTTAATTAAGGTTTTAAAATAATTTTGTTTAGGAAAGTTTGTGAATTTATTAGCCGGGTTCCTAATATGTTCATATTTTTGTTGAAAATCTAACACCGATAAAATTTACATCCCGGCGTATAAAATCACCTCAAAACCCACTTATTTTCAAAAATAAGAAAAAACATCACCCATGTTTTAAATAATTAAAAATAATTATTTAATAAAAATATTTTCTATTTTTCAGCCCTCGGTCTCCGTTCCTCGATCGCAACTCGAATAACCTTTAAAAATATATTTTAATGCAATCATGAAGAAAAATATATTTTAAACATGCAAATATGAACAACATAATTAATTCATGCAATTAAAACATTTATTAAAATACAGGAGAATTTAATAATTCAAATGCATGTGGTTCGCATGGGCCTTTAAATTTTCGGGGCATTACAATCTCCCCCCCCCCCCCCCCCCCCCCTTAAATTTAATTTCGTCCTCGAAATTCGCTTATCCTTGATAACCCAAAGTTTATATTCGGTTCTAGTATCCCAAAAATATACGCTTCCGCTACGCTACTCTGATAAAACTTAAATTCTAGAAAGTCCTTACGTCTCCTAATCCCAATTGTTTTTACCTTCTAAATCCTTATTTTCAAATCGCAACTTAAAAAGATCCAAATACTTAGTGCTATTATTATTATAACCTCGAATTTCAATTTTTCTTACAATTCTCAATATTAAAAGACGGATGACCATCCTTATCGTATATTATTTTCCTTATTTTATACCCAAAATATTCATCAACTTAACAAATTTCAATCTTAAATTCCCAAACGCATCCGCTAACGCTTAGATTTTTTTAAGCCTAATATTGATTCATCCTTAAAACCCTTGATTAAAATTTCTTATAATACTAAACCCAAGATATCTCAAGGTCTCAAATATTCTTAAAAGTCTAAATCCTCAAAATTCCTATCAGTTAAACCATCAAATTATCGCTTAGTGGTAAATTAGTCCCCAAATTCCTTAATATTCGCAAGATAAATTCTTAATTTCCTCAAAAATCATCCTAATTGCTCCTTAATTTCAAAAATTCCTACTATTAACCCATAAGTTCTTGACATTCTTAATTTCCTTCTACTGGTTTCCCATAACATAATTTCGATAATTTAAACTTATTTACCCAATAATCGATTCCTATAACCAATCTTACCTTTCATCAAAACTTAAAATCCCAATTTATACGTTTTCTTACTCCCAAAGTCGTTGCAAATCTTTAAATCATTAATTCTTACGTCTAATTCCCAAAAATTAATTCGACTAGTAACCATGAATCATAAATATTTTCTTAGAGAATCTACGTGTCCCAAAGCATTCATAATATTCTCGATTAACTTATAGCCCAAAAAGTAGAACGTCAATTCTAAAACCCAAAAATCAACATCGTCCAATTCCACCACGAAGCCAACATGCGTTAAAATAAAATAATTTTTTCATTTCATATCGTATCACGTATAAAAATTCTAAAGCATATAAGTCATACATTATCATGAAGCTATTAAACATGTGACGTGAACATATAATTCATGTACTTATGCAGGTAACATCATAAAATCATATAAAGCATGTAAACTTACAAGTTTGAGGCTTGACGACTGATCTTCCCTGCGCTGATGGTGGCACAACCCTTTACAGGACCTTTGCTCTGATACCAACTGAAACGTCCTACTCTTTTTATTGCTTTAAAAGGACTAGAATTTTTTTTTTCCTTTCTCTTAAATTCTCGGCTTTCACTAAAATATTTTTATAAAATATTTTAACCCTTAAAATAAAATATCAACCATCTAGCATTTTAAAAATCAAGTGCAATGGTCATAAAATAAAATCGTCGCATGATTACCAAACCTAAAAAGCAATAATTTGAAAAGTAAAGTCCATACTAAACCTCTCAAAATCTCTCAAAAGCATAAGTAAATCGTCTTAAAATCTTTAAATAAAATCATAAAGCATAATGCGGAAAATGTAGCGCTGGTCCTCGACTTATGTGCGCCTTCAGTCCAGTCAAATCACTCATCAAGTCCTCCCTCAATACCACCTGCATCCATCACACCTAGTGAGTCTAAAGACTCAACACACCATAATCTTGATAACGAGTAATACGTAATACAGTCAACATATAACGGTGAAAAATATTTGTACTTAAAATATCGTTTTCATGAAGATGCATAAACTTGAACATAAACATTTTCATAAATATTTTCATGATGCATTTCATAAACCTTAACATTTTTCCTTTTTTCCTCAACCTGACATGACATAAAACATTTTTCATGATCATAAACATTTTCCTTTTCCTTTTGTTGAATTCAGATCGTTAATTGTGACTTTCCTGATCATGCTCATGAGGGTCGATGGATCCATCTACATAAAACCACAGTACTGGGCGGCGGGGGACACCAGCAACACTCTCACCGGTCAACTGGGCCCTGGCCTATCATGATTCGAATAAAAATACGATCGTCGGGGCTCCCTCTGGGGCCTTTTCTCATAAATGGGCTCCCTCTGGGGCCTTTTCCCCTCACGATATTCCCATTCTTCCGTTACCACAAAACTGTTACCACATATCCGTTACCACATATTCGCAATGATGGAAACACGATCGTCGGGCTCCCACTGGGACCATAACCCTGACGACGTCGCCAACATTAACGAATTAGTCACAATTATTTCACATCCTTCAACATTTTTCATTCACATCACTTAAAAAAAATCATGAATATCATTACGTTTTTCATTTTTGAAACCAAGCATGCAACATGTATTTTAAATGTCTTCTTAAATCATAAAAATCCCTTAGACATTTAAAAATCATCATTTAATCATGAATAATTCATAAACATTTAAAAATAATCATATTTTCATAAAAATAGCATTTAGGGCACTGCCATGACGTTTACTATGCTCTAGGTGCAAAAAGACCGTTTTACCCCTAGACGTAAAATTTTATCTTTTCGACTTTTTCCTTGATTTCATGACTCTAACATGTCCCAAATAATTATTTAAGCTTACGTGAATTTTTTAATAATTTTATTTGGCTTAAATGTTAGACTTTTTCAATTATCTTTTCTTAATTATTTTGACGGTGTTTTAATCCCGAAAAATACCAAACTTTAATATAAAATTCCTAAATTCTAAATTTAGTCTTTTTATATTATTGTAGCCCTTATGGACCCCGACTCGACCCCCGTGAGCCGTTTTCCAATTTTTTTCTTCTTTTAAATACCCTATTCGACACCTAAACTTCGACCCCGAGCCAACTTTCGATTTTCACGAGTTACACCCTAGCAATATCAAACCAGAACCTGCCCGACATGTTGAAGTACCCTACTGGACTCTAACCTCACCAAGAAACCAGGCCAAACCACAAAAACGACAGCTTCCTAAGTAACCCCATGCTGGCCGAGACTTTCAGCTTTCATGGACTCTACGATTTTGGTGTCTAGACCCTAAGCCGACGCCCCAGCCCCTGAACCAAATTATTGTGCACCACGATAGGACCCCAGTGAGCCACCCTAGCCCAGCCCGTGACCCCAAGTTGAGCCCCTCATCCCCTGGACCTGTGCGTAAACCCTGCACCAACTTGTGCATGGTTCTCGGGTGGAGTCCTAGCATAGCTAGGACTCTTCCCCAGCCCTGACCGTGAGTCCTAGCTTGGCTAGAACTCCCTCCTTGACTCCCTCGTGGCCTTGGCTAGCCCCTAGAACCAGCCAACCCAACCCCAACCCCCTGCAATGAAAACCCGAACCCTCAACTCAAGACAGCAACTCGCGCTGCTTGGTGTTTTGTTTCTGTCGTAACTTTTGGTGGTGATAAAGGTGAGTTGGTGTGATTCTAAAACAAGTGTAAACCACTCTTGATCCTTCCTTATGTCATGGCACCCCCTTAACCAAATAATATACAAGTTATTGGATTCAAAAATCATGTTTTCTCATTTATACATGCCATAAACCGAAAATTCTGAAAAATATTTCATGTTCTTCATGCACACAATAATTCAATCAATAATATGATATGATGGATGAGAAAAGGAGATGTATGACGTGCCTTTGCGTATTTAACGCACGAATATCTGTTGACGAAGCGAAGAACGGCGACAAGAAACCTAGGCTGAATCCTCCTTGAACTTTCAAACTTTTCTCTTCAAAATATTCTATGTGTGTATCGTGTATTATGATTGGGGAGAATTGGTGTGCTGAATTAAGAAAGTGGCGTGTGACAATGAGGGTGGGGAAGGGTTTTTGTACTTTAAATACTCTTAATTAATCACTAATAAGGCTTAGGCCCATTAAATAGGTAATTAGGCCCATTAGTGCTTAATTAAGGTTTTAAAATAATTTTGTTTAGGAAAGTTTGTGAATTTATTAGCCGGGTTCCTAATATGTTCATATTTTTGTTGAAAATCTAACACCGATAAAATTTACATCCCGGCGTATAAAATCACCTCAAAACCCCCTTATTTTCAAAAATAAGAAAAAACATCACCCATATTTTAAATAATTAAAAACAATTATTTAATAAAAAACATTTTCTATTTTTCAGCCCTCGGTCTCCGTTCCTCGATCGCAACTCGAATAACCTTTAAATATATATTTTAATGCAATCATGAAGAAAAATATATTTTAAACATGCAAATATGAACAACATAATTAATTCATGCAATTAAAACATTTAATTAAAATACAGGAGAATTTAATAATTCAAATGCATGTGGTTCGCATGGACCTTTAAATTTTCGGGGCGTTACACAGGAACACCATGAAGTCTGACAATCTATGCTATGTACCCTTCGGCATACTGGTTCATGGAATACGTTGTCTTGACTGGGAGAAAATACGCTGACTTGGTCAATCGATCAACGATAACCCAAATAGAATTATAGCCTTTCTGCGTTCTAGGAGAACCAATCACGAAGTCCATCGTAATATGCTCCCATTTCCATTGAGGAATCGGTAATGACTGCAATGTCCCAGCAGGTTTCTGGTGTTCAATTTTCACCTGCTGACAAGTTATGCACTGAGAAATAAACATGGCAATATCCTTCTTCATACCTGGCCACCAATAGAGTCTACGAAGATCCTGATACATCTTGGTACTACCTGGATGTATAGAGTATGGCGCGGTATGTGCCTCTGTCAAGACATCTCAACGAATATCATCACCAGTAGAAACGCATATACGGCCTCTGAATATCATCAACCCATCTCTATTCATCCCATACTCTGAATTACCTCTCTCCTTTGCTCTGGCTCTCATCTCTATTAACTGTGTATCATTGGCCTGCTCTCTACGGATCCTGTCCGTCAATGTAGCCCGAATGATCAACGCCGAAAAGCGTGCGATGGTTCCCGGAACTACCAAAGCTATCTCCTCTCGCTGCAAGTCTAACAACAACGACTTCTGGATCATAGAACTCAAGGAAGAACTTGACTTACGGCTCAATGCATCCGCTACAACATTCGCCTTCCCTGGGTGGTAAATAATAATCACATCATAATCTTTGACAAGCTCTAACCAGCGTCTCTGTCGCATATTGAGTTCTTTCTGAGAGAACAAATACTTTAAACTCTTGTGGTCCGTGAAAATTTCACACTTTTCGCCATACAAATAGTGTCTCTAGATTTTTAGGGCAAAAGCTACAGCTGCAAGTTCCAGATCATGCGTAGGATAATTTTTCTCGTAATCTTTCAATTGACGAGAAGCATAAGCTATAACTTTTCCTCGTTGCATCAGCACTGCACCAAGACCCTTCTTCGACGCATCGGTATAAACAACAAAGTCCTCTGAACCACTGGGCAATGCAAGTACCGGAGCTGTCGTCAATCTATCTTTCAACTCTTGGAATCCACTTTGGCATTCATTGGACCACTCAAACTTCACAGTTTTCCTCGTCAAATTGGTTAATGGCAGGGCAATCTTGGAAAAATCTGAAATAAAACGACGATAATAACCCGCCAAACCAAGGAAACTGCGTACCTCTGATACAGTGGTAGGGATAGGCCACTTCTGTATCGCCTCAATTTTTACTGGATCAACCGCTATGCCATCCTTCGAGACAACATGGCCTAAGAAAGAAATCTGCTCCAACCAGAACTCACATTTCTTCAACTTAGCATACAGCCTCTTCTCTCTCAACAATTGAAGAACAACTCTGAGGTGCTCTACATGAAGCTCTCTGGTCTTGGAATAAATCAATATGTCATCGATGAAAACAATGACAAAGCTATCCAAATACGGCTTGAACACCCGGTTCATAAGATCCATGAAGACTGAAGGAGAATTGGTCAGACCAAATGACATAACAAGAAATTCATATTGACCATACCTGGTCCGTAACGCTGTCTTAGGGATATCAGACTCCCTAACTTTCAACTAGTAATAGCCAGATCGCAAATCAATCTTCGAAAACACTGTAACCCCTTGCAGTTGGTCAAAAAGATCATCTATCCGTGGCAACGGATATTTATTCTTAATCGTCACTTTATTGATTTCTCTATAATCAATGCATAGCCGCAAAGACCCGTCTTTCTTTTTGACGAAAAGAACCGGAGCTCCCCATGGCGAAGAACTCGGCCATATAAAACCTTTATCCAATAGATCTTGCAACTGTGTTTTTAACTCTTTCATCTCTGTAGGGGCCATTCTGTACGGAGCTTTGGAAATAGGAACCGTAACAGGAACTAGATCAATCACAAACTCTACATCTCTGTCCGGCGGTAAACCCGGCACATCATCCTCAAAAACATCAGGGAACTCCCTCACAACATTAATATCATCAATATTCAACTTCATAATTCTATCCGTATCAACAATCGAAGCCAAAAACCCATCACAACCTCCAAACAACAACTTCTTGGCCTCAAGACATGAAATAAAAGGATAGACCAGCGAAGTACCTGCACTGGCGAGCATACCTTCCTTATTTTCATCATCTACAAATTTCACCTTCTTGGCAACGCAATCAATCACTGCAATGTAAGCTGATAGCCAATCCATGCCAAGTATAATATCAAACGCAACCATCGGAATAACAATCAAATCGGCATAAACCACTCGCTCATCAATTTGAACAGTACACGCATACATAATAGACGTTGGGCAACACACATCTCCTGAAGGCAATACAACATTAAACTGGAGGGGAAGAACAGAAGGAACTAAACCCAAAGATCTCAAAAATATTTCAGACATAAAAGAATGAAAAGCACCTGTATCAATCAATGTCGTAGATACTCTGCCTGAAATTAAAATAGTGCTAGAGATCACAGAAGAATCATGATTTATACCTTCCTTCGTCACGGTGAAGATGCGACCCTGCACCTTCTCTTTACTCGATCCCTTCGGACATTCCTTGGCGATATGGCCTGCAGTACCACATCGGTAGCATGTGTGAGTACCAAACCTGCATTCTCCCCAATGAAGCCTACTGTACTTGGGACACAACGGCTTCTCTGGATCAAATGGAACTGTCGGTGCTTTAAAACTCGGCTCTACAATTCCTTTCCCCTTGTAACTGCCTTGTCTTCTTTGGCTCGAACCTTGACCTCTTTGAGCAATAGCCTGGTGCCTCGCCTGTCTCTCTTTAGCAATATCTTTCTCATCTTGCTCAGTTAACAGTGCTTTAGCCACGATCTCTTTAAATGTCGCCGTCTTGGACATATTGATGTCCCTCCTGATTTCTGCTCGAAGTCCTCTAATGAAATGAGCACCCTTGTCTTTGTAATTTGAGGCAATATATGGGGCAAACAGACAGCCCTCCCCAAACTTCAAGATATACTCGTCAACATTCATACTTCCCTGTCGAAGCTCTAAAAACTCAGTCACCTTCCGAACTCGAAGTGCATCCGGAAAATACTTGTCGTAGAAAAGATCCGTGAAATCTTGCCAATTCAATGTCGGAACATCAACACCTACCTTGGTAGCATTCCACCAAATACGTGCAGCTTTGACTAGCATGAATACTGCACAATCAACTCTATCCTTGTCTTCATACTTGAAATGATCAAATATCGCCTCAAGTGCTTTAACCCACTGTACAGCCACCAATGGATCGGTAATTCCTGCAAACTCAGGCGGATCCATCCTCTTGAAAGCAGTAAAGATCCCATCAGTCCCAACTGCTTGAGCCACTTGGCCTCTTCCTTGGCCTCTACCTTGACCTGAACCTTGCAAACGAAGCAACTGCTGAATCTGCTCACTATGAACCTTGGCTTGCTCTTTCAGTAATTTGTCGAACTCGTCGACAACTCTCGATGAGGAGCTATCCTCCCCCTCTGCAGCCTTTCTCTTAGGAGGCATCTACTCCTACAATGTGCTCACATAATACATATCAACTGATAACAATAATTAGATGAAGAAGAAGACATACCCGGACCGTTGAAAGTAGACGAAGTCATATGCATTGGTCCAAAGAACGTTGCTCTGATACCACTTATGTAACACCCTCTCGACTCAATTAATAAAAACCACAGCGGAACTCTAAATAAAAATTTTGCTTGAAGGGAGGAAGGATTTAAAATACATTTAAATGTACAATCAAAAGTATATACATGATCCATTAAGTGTTGCACCAAAATACAAAATATTATTTTGATCATGTATAGCAAAATATCTTCTTCCTTCCATCTTCTATGCATATGACATCGGCTCCAATCAACGTCCTGGTCCGTCGCCCTTATCTGCATCATATGAAATATCTGGAATGAGTTATAAAACTCAGCAAGTGGAACTCTTACATAACAAGCTATACATATCATACTCTGTAAAACATGACTTTGAAATCATTAAATACCATCAACTCTGAAACATGAATATCATAGTATGAATAACAATAACGATGGTATTTCTCTTTTCTCTGTTGGATTGATATCTAGATAGTATCTCTGTCTCTGTACCTATATCCCATTGATATAAATCGATTACTCTGTCGGGATATAAGCCTATGGGCGTTGATCAACTAATTGCATGCAATCTCTGACTATTAATCTATCAATTCAATAAATCATTTGAACTCTCTTTTTGGCATTAAACCAAACACTTTGCATACTCTTTTCTTTTGTATTCGCTTTGACATAATTGAGACATAAAATGCCTCTAATATACAACAAAGTGTATTAATACATAGCATGAATCAAATGGAAGGGAATAACATGTTAAAACCATTGAAATACAATACATATATTATCATGTGAGCACAAGGAATGAATTCCACTTACAACCCTTGCAACACTTGGTTCTATACTCTTGGTACAAATCCTACAACAATAAACCAATTATAGAACCATCAACAACTTAATAATCAAACAACCATACCATTAAATCCATAAAATCAACACAATCAACAAACCCAATATTTCTCCCCAACATCAAAATCCAAAGAATAACTAAACCAAAAGCTTACCTTAGCTCCTTGAACTCAAAAGAACCTTACTCACACTTCAATAATCCAACAATAAGCTTGAATCAAAGAAAGGAAAGAAAGAAATGTAGGAACCCTAGTCTCCCTTGAGCTGCAATGGAAAGAGGAATGAGGAAATAATAAGCCTACTTCTTGTATTATATCACTTAAAACCAAAAACACGTTTTTACTGTTCATAGTCCGCGGGTGCGGTGTGCCTTCGGCACCTCATCCAAAAATTTGAAACTGTGGACCGCGGGTGCACTACATTTTGGAGTGCGGGTG
Source organism: Primulina tabacum (assembly GCF_025594145.1). Taxonomy (NCBI): domain Eukaryota; kingdom Viridiplantae; phylum Streptophyta; class Magnoliopsida; order Lamiales; family Gesneriaceae; genus Primulina; species Primulina tabacum. The sequence goes on along the minus strand of NC_134550.1, from coordinate 37,250,829 downwards.
CACTCTGGACACCGCGGGTGCACTGAAAAATGGAGTGCGGGTGCACTCTCCTCTGAACCAACAATATACTTTGCAACTAGAACGTCGTTTCTCCTCATATTTTGGCAATACTCCAACAAGAAAGTTGCACCTCTATGTCTTATCTAACCACTCCAATTGGCTTCATACCAATCGGCTCAACATAGAAATTACCATGAATAAAATTGCAACAACGCTACAATAAAGCCACACATCAACTATAAACAACAATACTATAAACCATACATCAAGATTTTAAACATCTAAATCATGCTTAAACTTAACCAAATAGTCCATAAACATACGAAATCTAAAACCTTACCGTTCACCAAGCTTGGATATTAGACCTTACGTCTCCTCAATCCTAATTATTTTGCCTATTAAAATCCTTATTTGTGAATCGCAACCTAGAACGACTTATGGCGATTTAGTTCTTGAAACGTCTGTCCTTTTAATGCTTAAAAAGTACTAGAATTTTTTTTTTATATAAACACTCAATTTTAGGCCATACACATAAACCTCCTGAAAATATTTTTATAAAATATTTTACCTTTTAAAATAAAACATCATCCAACTAGCATTTTAAAAATCAAGTGAAATAGTCATAAAAATAAAATCGTCTACTGTTTTACCAAACCTAGAAAAGCAATAATTTGAAAAGTATAGCTCATACTAAACCTCTCAAAAATCTCTCAAAGCATAAATAAACAGTCTTAAAAATCTTTAACATAAATCAAGAGTCATAAATCATAATGCGAAAAAGGTAGAAACGGTGGTCATTGGGTTGTGTGTGCCATCAGTCCAGTCAAATCATCCGTCAAGACCTCCCTCAACCTCACCTGCATCCATCACACCTAGTGAGTCTAAAGACTCAACACACCATAATCTTAATAACAAATAATACGTAATACAGTCAACATGTAACAGTGAAAAATATTTGTACTTAAAATATCGTTTTCATGAAGATGCAGAAACTTTAAATAGAAACATTTTCATAATGATGCATAACATAAACCTTCACATTTTCCTTTTTCCTCTACATGACATGACATAAAACATTTTTCATGATCATAAACATTTTTCTTTTTCCTTTTCCTTTTTGTTGAATTCAGATCGTTAATTGTGACTTTCCTGACATGACATGAACATGAAAAATCGATGGATCCATCTACATGAAACCACAGCACTGGGCGGCGGGGACATCAGCAACACTCTCACCGGTCAACTGAGCCTTGGCCTATCATGATTCGAATAGAAATACGATCGTCGGGGCTTTCTCTGGGGCATTCTCCCATAAATGGGCTCCCTCTAGGGCCTTCTCCCCTCACGATATTCTAATTCTTACCTCAAACCTCATAACCTCATAACCTCATATTCGTAATAATAGAAACACGATCGTCAGGCTCCCACTGGGACCATCACCCTCACGACATCGCCATCATTAACGAATTAGTCACAATCACTTCACTTCCTTCAACATTTTTCATTCCCATCACTTTAGAAAAATCATGCATAACATAACATTTTGTTTTTGAAACCAAGCATTCAACATGTCTTTTAAATGTCTTCCTTAAATCATAAAATCCCTTAGACATTTAAAAATCATAATTTAATCATGAACATTTCATAAAAATTTAAAATTAATCATAATATCATAAAAATATGATTTAGGGCACTGCCATGACGTTTACTAATTTTTTCCGATGTAAAAAGAACGTTTTACCCCTGGACTTGACCTTTTACGATTTTGACTTTTTTCTTGATTTCTTGACTCTAACATGTCCCAAATAATTATTTAGGCTTAAATTAAAATTCCCATAATTTTATTTAGCTTAAAAGCTAGACTTTTCAATTAATCTTTAATTAATCGTTTTGACGGTGTTTTAATCCCGAAAAATCCCAAACACTAATATAAAATTCATAAATTCATAATTTAGTCTTTTTATATAATTTTAGCCCTTATGGACCACGACTCGACCCCCGTGAGCCGTTTTCCAATTTTTCTTTATATAAAAACCCTAATTGACACCTAAAATTCAACCCCGAGCCAACTTTTGATTTTCACGAGTTACCCCCGAACCATGTCGACCCAAAACTTGACCCACATCTTAAACTATCCTACTGGACCCTTATAACACTAAGAACCCAGCCCCAACAACAAAAACGAGCCACCCAACCCCAAACCCATGCTGGCCGAGAACTCCCATAGTGACTAGGACTCTTCTTTTTGTGCTTAGGACCATACTCAGTGACTCGTCCCTGGACCCAGACCCATGAGCACTCACCTAGGACCCTAAGGACTCATTCAAACCCAGCTCGTTGCTCCTGGCTGCACCGCAGCGACGCCTGCGCTCTGCTGCACCTAAGCGTGCAGCGGCACCACTCTCGGGTAGGAGTCCTAGCTTGGCTAGGACTCCTTCCCCAGCCCTTACCTCGAGTCCTAGCATGGCTAGGACTCTTCCCTAGACTCCCCCACGACCCTAGTTAGCCTCCAGACCAAGGCCAGCCCTTGCCCAGCCGTGGGGTACCAACCCGTAACCCCTTTTCCCTCATGCAGCAAGTTTAACGGTTGTGCTTGTTTCTTTGATGTTCCAGCCGTGTGTTGTGTGGGTGAGTGGGGCTTTAATTCATACCAAAGCGTCACTTAAAAATACCTAGACATCATGGAAGCCCCTTAGGTGTAAAACGTGAGTCATGGCATCAAAGATCTTGCACATGGGAAAAACGAGAACATCAAAATTCTGGACTTCATGCTTCATACAAAATAACTTAAAAAAATATATTATGACATGATGGATGAGAAAAGGAGATATATGGCGTGCCTTTGCGTATTAAACGCACGAAAAACCGTTGACGACGAAGAACGGGAAGAACCTTGGCTTTATTCTACTTGGACCCTTCGAAATTCTCCTTATAGCTTGTTAGTGTGTGTGTGCCGTGAGGTTGGTTATTGAGGGAGAGAGTTTCAGATTTTTAAAAATAGGTGGCCGATCCTTGATGCAAAAAGGTGTAGGGTTTTGGGTGGGGATTTGCATATTATATAGTAAATAAGGTTATTAATTCAAGTTTAGGTCTATTAAGCCAAGTTTAGGCCCATTAGTGCTTATTTAGGATGTAAATAAAATATTAACATGTGAATTTATTAACCGTGTTGTCAAAAAGCTCGTATTTTAGTTGAAAATCAACACCGATAAAACTTACGTCCCGACATATAAAATCACCTCAAAACCCTTTATTTTCAAAAATACTAAAAAGCATCCCCATTAATTTAAATAATTAAAAACAATTAACCAATAAAAACATTTTTACACTTTTCAGCCTTCGGTTCCCGTTCTTCGATCGTCACTTGAATATTCCTTAAAAATACAATTTAATGCAACCATATAGAAAATATAATTTTAAACATGCAAATATGCACAACATAATTAATTTATGCAATTAAAACATTTAATAAAAATACAGGAGAATTTAATAATTGCATGCATGTGGTTCGCTTGGACCTTTAAATTTTCGGGGCGTTGCAATCTCCCCCCTTAAATTGAATTTCGTCCTCGAAATTCGCTTATCCTTGATAACCCATAGTTTAGTCTTAGTTCTAATATCCCAAAAATACACGCTTTAGCTGCGCTACTCTGATAAAACTTAAAATCTAGAAGGTCCTTACGTCTCCTTGATCTCAATTAAATTTTCCTTCTAAATCATTATTTGTTATTTGCAACTTAAGAAAACCCATAATGATTTAGTGCTATACTATTATAACCCCGAATTTCAATTTTTCTTACAATTCCCAATATTAAAAGATGGATGACCATACTTATCGTATATTACTTTCCTTATTTTATACCCAAAATATTCATCAACTTATCCTATTTCAACCTTAAAATCCCAAACGCATCCGCTAGCGCTTAAATTTTTCAAGCCTAATATCAATTTATCCTTAAAAACCCTTAATTAACATTCTTTATAACACTATATCCAAGATATCCCAAGTTTCCAAATATTCTTAAAAAGTCTAAATCCTCAAAATTCTTCTCATTTAACCCATTCAATTATCGCTTATTGCTAAACTAGTCCCCAAATTCCTTAAAAATTGCAAAATTAATTTCTTAATTTCCTCAAAAATTATCTTAATTGGTCCTTATTTTCAAAATTCCTCAATTAACCCATAAATTTTTGGCATTCTTAATTTTCTTCTACCGGTTTTCCGTAGCATAATTTCGATAAATTTAAAATTATTTACCCAAAAATCAATTCCTATAATCGATCTTACCTTTCGTCAAAACTTAAAATCCCAATTTATACATTTTTATATTCCCAAAGTCGTTGCAAATCCTTAAATCATTGTTCCTTACGTCTAATTCTTAAAAATTAATTCGACTAATAACCATGAATCATAAATATTTCTTAGAAAATCTACGTGTCAAAAAGCATTCATAATATTCATGATTAACTTATAGCCCAAAAAGCAAAACGTCAATATTAAAACCCAAAAATCAACATCGTCCAATTCCACCACCAAACTAACATGCGTTGAAAACAAATAATTTCTTAATTCATATCGTAACACGTATAAAAATTCTAAAGCATAAAAATCATATATTATCATAAAGCTATTAAACAGGTGACGTAAATATATAATTCATGTACTTATGCAGGTAATATCATAAAATCATATAAAGCATTTAAACTTAAAAATTGAGGCTTGACGACTGAGCTTCCCGGCACTGATGGTGGCACAAACCTTTACAGAACCATTGCTCTGATACCAACTAAAACGTCTGTCCTTTTTATTGCCTAAAAAGTACTAGAATTTTTTTCTATAAACACTCAATTTTCGTCCACACACATAAACCTCCTGAAAATATTTTTATAAAATATTTTACCCTTTAAAATAAAACATAATCCAACTAGCATTTTAAAAATCAAGTGAAATAGTCATAAAAATGAAATCGTCTACAGTTTTACCAAACCTAGAAAAGCAATAATTTGAAAAGTATAGCCCATACTAAACCTCTCAAAAATCTCTCAAAGCATAAATAAACAGTCTTAAAAATCTTTAACATAAATCATGAGTCATAAATCATAATGCGGAAAAAGTAGAAGCGCTGGTCCTCGGGTTGTGTGCGCCATCAGTCCAGTCAAATCATCCGTCAAGACCTCCCTCAACCTCACCTGCATCCATCACACCTAGTGAGTCTAAAGACTCAGCACACCATAATCTTAATAGCAAATAATACGTAATACAGTCAACATGTAACAGTGAAAAATATTTGTACTTAAAATATCGTTTTCATGAAGATGCATAAACTTTAAATAGAAACATTTTCATAATGATGCATAACATAAACCTTCACATTTTCCTTTTTCCTCTACATGACATGACATAAAACATTTTTCATGATCATAAACATTTTTCCTTTTCCTTTTCCTTTTTGTTGAATTCAGATCGTTAATTGTGACTTTCCTGACATGACATGAACATGAAAAATCGACGGATCCATCTACATGAAACCACAGCACTGGGCGGCGGGGACATCAGCAACACTCTCACCGGTCAACTCAGCCTTGGCCTATCATGATTCGAATAGAAATACGATCATCGGGGCTGGCTCTGGGGCCTTCTCCCATAAATGAGCTCCCTCTGGGGCCTTCTCCCCTCATGATATTCTCATTCTTACCTCAAACCTCATAACCTCATATTCGTAATAATGGAAACACGATCGTCGGGCCCCCTTTGGGACCATCACCCTCACGACATCGCCATCATTAACGAATTAGTCACAATCACTTCACTTCCTTCAACATTTTTCATTCCCATCACTTTAGAAAAATCATGCATAACATAACATTTTGTTTTTGAAACCAAGCATGCAACATGTTTTTTAAATGTCTTCCTTAAATCATAAAATCCCTTAGACATTTAAAAATCATAATTTAATCATGAACATTTCATAAACATTTAAAAATAATCATAATATCATAAAAATAGCATTTAGGGCACTGCCATGACGTTTACTAATTTTTCCGGTGTAAAAAGACCGTTTACCCCTGGACTTGACCTTTTACGATTTTGACTTTTTTCTTTATTTCTTGACTCTAATATGTCCCAAATAATTATTTAGGCTTAAATTAAAATTCCCATAATTTTATTTAGCTTAAAAACTAGACTTTTCAATTAATCTTTAATTAATCGTTTTGACGGTGTTTTAATCCCGAAAATTCCAAACACTAATATAAAATTCCTAAATTCATAATTTATTTTTTTATATTATTTTAGCCCTTATTGACCACGACTCGACCCCCGTGAGCCGTTTTCCAATTTTTCTTTATTTAAAAACCCTAATTGACACCTAAACTTCGACCCTGAGCCAACTTTCGATTTTCACGAGTTATCCCCGAACCATGTCGACCCAAAACTTGACCCACATCTTAAACTATCCTAGTGGACCCTTAGAACACTAAGAACCCAGCCCCAACAACAAAAACGAGCCACCCAACCCCAAACCCATGCTGGCCGAGAACTCCCATAGTGACTAGGACTCTTCTTTTTGTGCTTAGGACCATACTCAGTGACCCGTCCCTGGACCCAGACCCATGAGCACTCACCTAGGACCCTAAGGACTCATTCAAACCCAGCCTGTTGCTCCTGGCTGCACCGCAGCGACGCCTGCGCGCTGCTGCACCTAAGCGTGCAGCGGCACCACTCTCGGGTGCTAGGACTCCTTCCCCAGCCCTTACCTCGAGTCCTAGCATGGCTAGTCTTCTCTAGACTTCCCCACGACCCTAGTTAGCCTCCAGACCAAGGCGAGCCCTTGCCCAGCCGTGGGGTACCAACCCGTAACCCCTTTTCCCTCATGCAGCAAGTTTAACGGTTGTGCTTGTTTCTTTGATGTTCTAGCCGTGTGTTCTGTGAGTGAGTGGGGCTTCAATTCTTACCAAAGCGTTACTTAAACATACCTAGACATCATGGCAGCGCCTTAGGTGTAAAACGTGAGTCATGGCATCAAAGATATTGCATAAAGATCATACACATGGGAAAAACGAGAACATCAAAATTCTGGACTTCATGCTTCATACAAAATAACTTAAAAAAATATATTATGACATGATGGATGAGAAAAGGAGATATATGGCGTGCCTTTGCGTTTTAAACGCACGAAAAACCGTTGACGACGAAGAACGGGAAGAACCTTGGCTTTGTTCTACTTGGACCCTTCGAAATTTTCCTTCTAGCTTGTAAGTGTGTGTGTTCCGTGAGGTTGGTGATTGAAGGAGAGAGTTTCAGATTTTTAAAAATAGGTGGCCGATCCTTGATGCAAAAAAGTGTAGGGTTTTGGGTGGAGATTTGCATATTATATAGTAAATAAGGTTATTAATTCAAGTTTAGGCCTATTAAGCCAAGTTTAGGCCCATTAGTGCTTATTTAGGATTTAAATAAAATATTAACATGTGAATTGATTAACCGGGTTGCCTAAAAGCTCGTATTTTAGTTGAAAAACCAACACCGATAAAACTTACGTCCCGGCGTATAAAATCACCTCAAAACCCTTTATTTTAAAAAATACTAAAAAGCATCACCCTTAATTTAAATAATTGAAAACAATTAACTAGTAAAACATTTTTACGCTTTTCAGCCTTCGGTTCCCGTTCCTCGATCGTCACTTGAATATTCCTTAAAAATACAATTTAATGCAACCATGTAGAAAATATAATTTTAAACATGCAAATATGCACAACATAATTAATTCATGCAATTAAAACATTTAATAAAAATACAGGAGAATTTAATAATTGCATGCATGTGGTTCGCGTGGACCTTTAAATTTTCGGGGCGTTACAGTTCTATTCTACTCAGGCCTCAAATTCTAACTTTCTTTCAATTACTCATACTGCAAATGGATGTCCAAGCCAATTGCACCTTCTTTTTCTTATATTATACCCATAATGTCCGGCGTCCTATTACATTAGCATTTAGGCAGTTCAACTTAGGAAACCTTAGCCCCAAAATTTAATGACCAACTGCTATCCTCGGTGATACACTTAAAAGTTAAACCTTATCTCAACCCCAGAATAATATTAGCCTAAGGTCCTTTAATCAAATCTTCATCTTACGGCACAAAAATTACGTAACTTAACTATTTACAAGTACATCCCAAATATCAGTTGTTGAAAATCTTAAATCCGAGTAGTGTTAGTCCAATAAACCCAAAATATATGATATCAATTTTCTACCTTAATATTAAAACCCTTCTAACATCAATTACATGCTTAAACTACTATATTTCCAATTACAATAAAGTTGATGTCTAAGACCCTTGGATTTTCCTCATTGAAACGAATGTCGCATTCTTACGTATCCTCAATGCTTAATTATTTCTAGCGTATAAAACATAATAAGTTATCCCACTGTTGCCCTAGACTAACTCTAATAAATCAACTTCGCTTATAAACCATAGAGTTCTAGAATCCCCAGGTCAAGATATTAGATTTCTTACTCGATAAAAATCTTGACATTTTTCCATTGTTAATCTATGTTGAGCACACTAATTCTGTAGTGCCCAAATTCAGTACACGTATAACCCAAGCATTTATTTAATTATTGAAGCATTTATTTAAGTTAAATTGAGTTTTAGCCATGCATGATTTATTTAAATGCAATATTTTAAATTAATTATGTTTATGTGATGCACGTTAAAATGTTTTTCGAGTTTCATGTTTCAGGCGATTATTCGAGACGGGATCGAGGAAAAGACCGGTGACGATTTTGGCAATTTAAAACATGGTATTTTTATTTTAGGATTGAGGTTGAGGCATTTTAAATGATTTACTAAGTTTTAGTATTTTAAAGTCTTATTCATGTAATTAGCGATTTAAGAGTTTAAAACTTTTAAAGTCTAGCACATGTACCTCTTTATTTTTAATTAGAGATTGTGTTAAAGTTAAGGGAGAGTTAGTATTTTAAATTAATTGCTAATTATTAATTAAGCAAATTTTACTCTCCCTAATTTACTAAAACACATGCACACACACACTTTTACACACCTATACACGACTAAACACACACACTCACTTCACATTCAGATTTTTATTATTTTGAGAGTGCAAACCTAGGGTTCTTCATCTAGGAAGTGGCCGCCCCTCCCCTTCAAACTTTCCAGCAACTTTTCTTTAATTTCGTTGCAAGATTTTAGCGCCACGTTCGTCCCGGATCGACCCTCACTCCGTCTCCGCTTCAGTATCGTCGTTACGGTATTTCAAATTATCAAAAGGCACGTATAATCTATTATTCCTGCGTCGATCTTGTCATAGTATAAATTTTGATGCGTTTTGTATGAAAACATGTGAATGTTATGTAGTAGTTTGAGCAGAAATTTTATTGGATGTGCTTTGAAGAGAATTTTAGATCTGAAATTTTGAATCCTTCTGTATTTTGAATTACTGGGATTTTTCGGTACAGATTTTGGCAAAACTTTCAACACAAAAAACGTAGAATTTTTCGATAGCTTCGATTTGATATAAAATTCGAAATTTTTTGGATAAAAAATGAGTGAGTTATGACGTTTTTCGTGGAACTGCTCAAGCTGCGAATTTTTCGAAAAATTGTGTTTTTGAAGTTATATGTTGCAGGCTTCGTTGGGAATCGACGGGTGATAGCTGCCGCGTTTAGGTAAGTCAAGAATGATATTGGGAGTATTATGTGGTGTCTTACTTCGTGTCGTTATGCACCAATTTCAATTAAGAGTCATAGGAAGCAAAATGGTGTCGAATTTCGGGTTGTATCGTTGGTTGTTGCTTGTCGCTCTTTGGAACAATTTTAATGATTTACTTGGGTTTGGTACAATGTCGTAGCGTCCTAGGATGTGTGTCGAGGTGTCGATTCATAGCCATTTGGGTTGGTTGAGGAGAATGAATTATCATGTCAAGTTTTCACGCAGGTTTTGACCTTCAGTGCCTAGCCGGACCCTCACACGAACCCCGACACGGGGTCCGTGCCTTTGTCGGGTGAGTACGATTACCTACGTCTAGGTTATGTAAGTTAAGCTTAAATTCATGTTAGTATGTGCAGCAGCGGCCCCAATCGAAGTCCAGCGAATCCCTCAACGCCAAGTAAGTATGTTTGACATGCAAATAAAATATTTTCAAGTTTTTGAGGTATGCGAAATGTCTTGTGGCCAATGTATGTATGGGGTTGGAAAGCGTTAAATCATGAACGGGGACTAACCCACCCCGTTAAAGCATGAACGGATTTAGATTAGGATTGGAAAGCGTTGAAGCATGAACGGGGACCAATCCACCCGTTAAAGCATGAACGGGGATCTCATGTATGTGGCAGTGCGTTCGCCCCTGTCATCCCAGTACTGTGGTTTAGTCTGATCAGGCGATTATGTTATGGGTCACTTGCATTGAAACATATCTATACGCAAAATAATAAAGTTCATGTATGTTTATGTATGTACAAGTAGGCAAGCATGTTTATGAACGTTTTTATGTTATGGCACGTCTATGATATGTATGAATGTTCAAGTTTACTTCAAGTTCAAGTTTCAAGTATGTATGTTCTATTTTTAAGCTGCATGTGGTTTTATTATGTATTATTCGTTATTTTCAGTTTATATTTGTTGAGTCTTTAGACTCACTAGACTTGATCGATGCAGGTGAAGATGTTTATGAGGAGACAGGAGGTGGGGACCAAGGAGCAGGCTTGGATTGAGCGGGAGGCTAAACCCGAGGACCGCCATGTTTTGAAGTCTTTATGAAAATGTTCAAATACTTTTATCAAACTATATTTTAGATCTTTGTTGAGACGTACAGTTTATTTTACCGAATTTTGAATGCTCACGTTTAATTTAAGAAAAATTTTTAATTCTTCCGCAAGTTTTAGTAGTAAAAAGTACGGTACGTTACAGTTGGTATCAGAGCGGTGTTCCTGTAAAGGGTTACGCCTACTGCCAGTCGCAAGAAGCTCACGAAGTCACACCTCAAGTCTGTAAGTTTTAAAGTTTGAATTATGTTATGTATTAAGCAATAAGTCAAGATTTCAGCATGCCCCTGCTTTAAGTTCAATGTTCGTGCATCTTATGTTGTTTATATCATGTTCATGCATGTGGGGCTAACGTGTTGGGTAAATTATTGGAACAGTATGCCTCCTAGAAGTGTGATCGACCGTGAAGCAATGGATGAGGACCGAGAGCCTCGAGAGGAGAGAAGAGGCGCTCCTCCACCTCCACCTCCGGACATGCAGGCACAGATGCTTGCAGGTATGACGCAGTTCTTCGCACAGTTTGCGAGGAACCAGAATGCAGTAGATGCAGGGGAGAGGCCCAGACCGGAGGCGGTGTATGAAAGATTCAGGAGGATGAATCCAAAGGAGTTTTCGGGTACCACTGACCCGATGATGGCGGAGGGATGGATTAAGTCCATCGAGGTAATTTTTGATTTCATGGAACTGACCGATGCGGATAGGGTCAGGTGTGCCACGTTCCTTCTGATGGGGGACGCCAGATTATGGTGGAAGAGTGCGTCAGTGGCAGTCAACTTACAAGTGTTGCCTTGGAATGGATTCAAAGAGGTTTTCTACTCAAAGTACTTCACTGAGGAAGTACGGTCCAGATTGACGAGGGAGTTTATGACGCTACGACAAGGAGACAGCAGCGTGACAGACTTTGTGAGGAAGTTTGAGAGGGGGTGTCAATTTGTACCCCTGATAGCTAATGATGCCCAGAGTAAGCTGAGGCATTATATGGATGGATTCTGGCCGGTTTTGTGCCGTGATGTCCGAGTTTCTGGTCCTACTACTTATGCAGTCGCCGTATCTAGAGCATTGGCGGCAGAGCAGGATCAGAGGGATATCGAGTTGGACAGGCAGGGCAAGAGGTCCTATCAGGCACCACCGCAACACCAGCAGCAGCAGCATCAGAGGCCCCAGTTTAAGAAACTGTATCAGGGGCCGCCAGGGAAGAAGCCATATCAAGGACTGCCAAAGGGCAAAGGTCCAATCCAGCAGCAGGGGGCGCTTCAGAAGCTAGGGAACTTTCCAGTGTGTCAAAAATGCAATCGCCAGCATCCCTGACAATGCTTATGGGGATCCGGGAAATGTTTTAAATGTGCAGCAACTGACTACATGCTAAAGGAGTGCCCACAGTGGAAGCAGCCAACCCGGGCAGAGTGTTCGCCATGCATGAACAGGAGGCGAACCCAGATACTACATTGTTAACCGGTAACTTGTTTAATTCAGTACAGTTTTAAATTCGTGCCTTGCATGTTGAAATTTTATTTGGGATTATTAGTGTGATAATGATATTTTTGCGTGACTTGGGATATTAATTTTCTGCTATGTTGAGGTTAATGTTAGAATAGTGGGGATATAAGTTTTGTGTTGTGCTAACGTCCCTCAGGAAACATTTTCATCAAGAGGTTATCCACGAAGGCCCTGATAGATTCAGGGGCCACTCATTCATTCATCTCGGAGACCTTTGCTAATCATTTGGACATCAAGTCCATCGGCCTTGATGTGAATTATTCAGTGACAGTCCCATCAGGGGAAGAACTGGTAGCTACCAGCGTGGTCAGAGACATTGATCTAGAACTGCAGGGCCACCTGGTGTATGCAGACCTGATAATATTGCCGATGCCAGAGTTTGACATTATCTTGGGTATGGACTGGTTGACAAAGAACAGAGTTCTGATTGACTTTCAGAAGAGATCAGTGTTGGTCAAACCGATGGGAATGGAGCATTTTCTATTTGAGCCAGACAGGTGGAGAAGTTTCCCTCGCATGATCTCCTGCATGCAGGCGCGGAAACTTATTTCCAAGGGGTGTCAGGCTTTCTTGGCCAGCATCATTTCAACATCTCACATACCCACTCCGTCAATATCAGATGTACCAGTAGTCAGAGACTTCCCAGACGTCTTTCCTGACGACGTCACAGGTCTTCCACCAGAGAGAGAGGTGGAGTTTGCTATTGACCTCATGCTAGGTACAGTGCCAATCTCTAAGGCACCATACAGATTAGCTCCAACTGAGATGTTAGAACTCAAACAGCAGATTCAGGAGCTTCTCGACAAGGAATTCATCCGCCCCAGTTTCTCGCCGTGGGGCGCACCCGTGCTTTTTGTGAAAAAGAAAGATGGGAGCATGAGACTGTGCATCGATTACCGGGAGTTGAACAAGGTAACGATAAAGAACAAGTACCCACTTCCTAGGATCGAAGACTTGTTTGATCAGCTGCAAGGAGCCACGGTGTTCTCTAAGATAGATCTTCGATCAGGGTATCACCAGCTGAAGGTGAAAGAGGCAGATGTGCACAAGACAGCCTTCAGTACCAGATATAGGCATTACGAGTTCCTAGTGATGCCGTTCGGACTGACGAATGCTCCAGCAATTTTCATGGACTTGATGAACCGAGTCTTTCAGCCTTACCTTGATCAATTCGTCATAGTGTTCATTGACGACATTCTTATCTACTCAAAGAGCCATGAGGAGCATAACCAGCATTTTAAGACAGTTTTGCAGACCTTGCAGAGTCGCAGGTTATTTGCAAAGTTCAGTAAGTGTGAATTCTGGTTGGAAAAGGTAGCGTTTTTGGGTCACATAGTGTCTAGCAGTGGAATTGAGGTAGATCCAGCGAAGGTGGCAGCCGTTAAGGAATGGGTTGAACCGAAGAATGCTTCTGAGATCCGCAGTTTTCTGGGTTTAGCCGGTTACTACCGTAAGTTCATTCAGGGGTTTTCTTCGATAGCAGTGCCACTCACTTCGCTGACTAAGAAGAATGCTAAGTTTGTGTGGAGTGACGAGTGTCAGAAGAGCTTCGATACTTTGAAGTAAGCTCTGGTTTTAGCACCAGTGTTAGCCATGCCAACGGGGCAAGGTGATTTTGTGCTATACACCGATGCATTTAAGTTCGGGTTAGGCGTAGTGTTGATGCAGCAGGGTCGGGTTATAGCCTATGCCTCCAGGCAGTTAAAGGTGCACGAGAAGAATTACCCGACGCATGACTTAGAATTAGCCGCCGTTGTCTTTGCATTAAAAATTTGGAGACATTACTTGTACGGAGAGAAATGTCAGATATTTACCGATCACAAGAGTCTCAAGTATTTCTTCACGCAGAAAGAACTGAACATGAGATAGAGACGGTGGTTAGAGTTGGTGAAAGACTACGACTGCGAGATTAGCTACCATTCGGGAAAGGCTAATGTCGTCGTAGACGCCTTGAGTAGGAAAGTGACAGTTGTAACACAGTTGTCAGTGATGAAACCTCTTCAGTCTGAGATTCAGAGGTTTGATTTAGAAGTTTACCGCAAGGGCAGAGCTCCAAGGCTGTCTAATCTGACAGTCCAATCTTCCTTGCTAGACCGTATTCGTGCAGGTCAGCCTTCAGATGAGCAGTTATAGAAATGAAGGCTGACGGATGAAACCAATGGTAGAGTGCTCTACACAGTGTCAGATGGTATTGTGAGATACAGAGGTAGAATGTGGGTGCCTAGTGTTGATTCGATCAGAGAGGATATTCTGTCAGAGGCACACGCATCTCCGTATTCCATTCACCCAGGAGGTACCAAAATGTACAAGGATCTGCAGATTCTGTATTGGTGGCCAGGGATGAAACGAGACATCCGCAGATTTATTTCTGAATGCCTCACTTGCCAGCAGGTGAAGGCAGAGCATCAGAGGCCAGCAGGATTGATTAAGCCACTCCCCATCCCATAGTGGAAATGGGAGAATGTTACAATGGACTTTGTGGTTGGTTTGCCAAGGTCAGTCAGGGGATCCAATTCTATTTTGGTTATAGTAGATCGACTCACTAAGTCAGCGCATTTCTTGCCGGTGAAGACGACCTTCTCCCTGAAGCAGTACGCGAGCTTTATATCAAGAAGATAATTCGATTGCATGGGATCCCAATTTCTATTGTGTCCGACAAAGACCCGAGATTTACATCATCCTTCTGGAAGAGCCTACATGCAGCCATGGGGATGAAGTTGCTTTTCAGCACAGCTTTTCACCGACAGACAGATGGCTAATCTGAGCGAATGATTCAGATTTTGGAGGATTTACTGCGAGCGTGTATGAACGATTTCCAGGGGACTTGGGAATCGAAGCTACCTCTAGTGGAGTTTACATACAACAACAGCTTCCAATCATCGATAGGTATGGCTCCTTATGAGGCGTTGTATGGAAGGAAGTGCAGATCACCAGTTCATTGGGATGAGGTTAGTGAAAGAGAAGAACTTGGTCCGGAGATAGTTCAGCAGACTGCAGATGTGGTGGTCAAGATTCGAGATCGAATGAAGACCGCCCAAAGTCGTCAAAAGAGCTATGCTGATAAGAGGAGGAGAGATCTTGAGTTTGCCGTTGGTGATCACGTTTTTGTAAAGATAGCACCTATGAAGGGTGTTATGAGATTTGGGAAGAGAGGCAAACTCAGCCCGAGGTTTATTGGACCGTTTGAAATTCTGGACAGAGTTGGGACACTAGCTTATCGTGTTGCCCTTCCACCGAATCTAGCCGGGGTACACATTGTGTTCCATGTCTCAATGCTGAGGAAGTACCTAGCTAATCCTTCGCACGTGTTGAGCTATGAACCGTTACAGTTGGCTCCAAACCTGTCTTATGAGGAGAGACCTATCCAGATCCTAGACAGACAGGAGCGTAGACTTCGGAACAAGGTGACCAAGCTGGTCAAAGTCCGGTGGTTGAATCAATCAGTAGAGGAAGCCACTTGGGAGACCGAGGCGGATATGAGGAGTCGATACCCGGAGTTGTTCGGTAAGACTTAATTTCGAGGACGAAATTTTTATAAGTGGGGGAGAAACTGTAGTGCCCAAATTCAGTGCACGTATAACCCTAGCATTTATTTAATTATTAAAGCATTTATTTAAGTTAAATTGAGTTTTAGCCATGCATGATTTATTTAAATGCATTATTTTAAATTAATTATGTTTATGTGATGCACGTTAAAATGTTTTTCGAGTTTCATGTTTCAGGCGATTATTCGAGGCGGGATCGAGGAAAAGACCGGTGACGATTTTGGCAATTTAAAACATGGTATTTTTATTTTAAGATTGAGGATGAGGCATTTTAAAGGATTTACTAAGTTTTAGTATTTTAAAGTTTTATTCATGTAATTAGCGATTTAATAGTTTAAAACTTTTAAAGTCTAGCACATGTACCTCTTTATTTTTAATTAGAGATTGTGTTAAAGTGAAGGGAGAGTTAGTATTTTAAATTAGTTGCTAATTATTAATTAGGCAAAATTTACTCTCCCTAATTTACTAAAACACACGCACACACACACTTTTACACACACATGTACACGACTAAACACACACACTCACTTCACATTCATATTTTTATTATTTTGAGAGTGCAAACCTAGGGTTCTTCATCTAGGAAGCGTCCGCCCCTCCCCTTCGAACTTTCCAGCAACTTTTCTTTAATTTCGTTGCAAGATTTTAGCGCCACGTTCGTCCCGGATCGACCCTCACTCCGTCTCCGCTTCTGTATCGTCGTTACAGTATTTCAAATTATCAAAAGACACGTATAATCTATTATTCCTGCGTCGATCTTGTCATAGTATAAATTTTGATGCGTTTTGTATGAAAACATGTGAATGTTATGTAGTAGTTTGAGCAGAAATTTTATTGGATGTGCTTTGAAGAGAATTTTAGATCTGAAATTTTGAATCCTTCTATATTTTGAATTACTGGGATTTTTCGGTACAGATTTTGGCAAAAATTTCAACACAAAAAATGTAGAATTTTTCGATAGCTTCGATTTGATATAAAATTTGAAATTTTTTGGATGAAAAATGAGTGAGTTATGACATTTTTTGTGGAACTGCTCAAGCTGCGACTTTTACGAAAAATTGTGTTTTTGAAGTTATATGTTGCAGGCTTCGTTGGGAATCGACGGATGATCGCTGCTGCATTTAGGTAAGTCAAGAATGATATTGGAAGTATTATGTGGTGTGTCTTACTTCGTGTCGTTAGGCACCAAGTTCAATCAAGAGTCGTAGGAAGAAAAATGGTGTCGAATTTTGGGTTGTATCGTTGGTTGTTGCTTGTCGCTCTTTGGAACAATTTTAATGATTTACTTGGGTTTGGTACAATGTCGTAGCATCCTAGGATGTGTCTCGAGGTGTCGATTCATAGCCATTTGGGTTGGTTGAGGAGAATGAATTATCATGTCAAGTTTTCACGCAAGTTTCGACCTTCAGTGCCTAGCCGGACCCTCACACGGACCCTGACACGGGGTCCGTGCCTTTGTTTCTTCTGGGTGCCATTTTTACCGAGACTACACGGACCCCCACACGGACCAGGGCACGGGGTCCGTGTATTTTCCTTTCTGCACGACAGCTTTTACCGAGTCTACACGGACCCGGAGCCGGACCTGGGCACGGGGTCCGTGTCCCTTCTCCTTCCAGAGTATTTCTTTTGCGCACCTACACGGACCCAGGCACGGGGTCCGTGTACTTCATGTTTTGGAAAATTTTTGACTTTGCTTTGGGGTTTCATGTCTTGGGTTAGTACGATGATTAAAATGAGGTCAAGTCCCGAGCGTTTTAGAATGCCTTAAGCTATTTAATTGATTCGGGTGAGTACGATTACCTACGTCTAGGTTATGTAAGTTAAGCTTAAATTCATGTTAGTATGTGCAGCAGCGGCCCCAACCGAAGTCCAACGAATCCCTCAACGCCAAGTAAGTATGTTTGACGTGCAAAGAAAATATTTTCAAGTTTATGAAGTATGCGAAATGTCTTGTGGCCAATGTATGTATGGGGTTGGAAAGCGTTAAATCATGAACGGAGACCAACCCACACCGTTAAAGCATGAACGAGTTTAGATTAGGATTGGAAAGCATTAAAGCATGAACGGGGACCAATCCACCCGATAAAGCATGAACGGGGATCTCATGTATGTGGCAGTGGGTTCGCCCCTGTCATCCCAGTACTGTGGTTTAGTCTTATCAGACGATTATGTTATGGGTCACTTGCATTGAAACATATCTCTACGCAAAATAATGAAGTTCATGTATGTTTATGTATGTACAAGTAGGCAAGCATGTTTATGAACGTTTTTACTTTATGGCACGTCTATGATATGTATGAATGTTCAAGTTTACTTCAAGTTCAAGTTTCAAGTATGTATGTTCTATTTTTAAGCTGCATGTGGTTTTATTATGTATTATTCGTTATTTCCAGTTTATACGTGTTGAGTCTTTTAGACTCACTAGACTTGATCGATGCAGGTGGGGATTTTTATGAGGAGACAGTAGGTGGGGACCAAGGAGCAGGCTTGGACTGAGCGGGAGGCTAAACCCGAGGACCGCCATGTTTTTAAGTCTTTATAAAAATGTTCAAATACTTTTGTCAAACTCTATTTTAGATCTTTATTGAGACGTACAGTTTATTTTACCGAATTTTGAATGCTCATGTTTTATTTAAGAAAATTTTTTAATTTTTCTGCAAATTTAAGTAGTAAAAAGTACGGTACGTTACAAATTTTATTTTTGTTTTTTTTGTTTTTACCCAAAATTTTCATATGAACATATATCTCCTAAACTTGAAATTCAAGCTTACGCATCCCAAATGATAATAGATAACATAATTCCCACACACATAATCGCTTGTTCCCAAGTTTCTTAATGAGTTCGAAGAATTCTTCAAGACAAGCTGTCTACCTCAATTCTTACATGCATCTATCAAGTAACCTAACCATCAATCATACCCAACTTTCTAGAAAATTTAAATTCCTACAAAGGTATAATCTTATCTGTTAAGATCATGACTAAAACTTATGACACATCAAACTTAAGTTCCCAAAAATTTTGCTAACTCAATGTTTATTCTTATAACTTATTCTAACCAATCAACTTTATCTTAAATCGTCATCACTTTAAATTCTCAATTTTCCATAACATTATTTCGCTAACGTTTTTTTTTCAAGCCAAATGTTGATTTATATTACAATGTCCTTGATTACCATTCCTCATAACACTATAACTCTGATTTTTCAAGGTTCTAAATATCCCTTCAAGCCTAAATCATCGAAAATTCATATCCTTTAAACCATTCGATTCTCACTTACTTCTGAACTAGTTCCCACAAATTTCTTAAAAATTGTAAACTTAATTTTTTACTTTCCTCAAATATTATCCAATTTGTCCTAAATTTCTAAAATTCCACAGTTAACCATAAGTTCTTGGCGTTCCTAATTCCATTTTATAGGTTTCTCGTAACATAAAGTTCAATAATTTTAAGATTATTAGACCCAAGATCAATTCTTATAACCTCGAAAATTACTGATTTTACCCAAGTGTTCCTCAAAAGTTCTAATTTAATCCTTAAAAATTTCGAGATTGGTAACTTGGCCCTTAAAATCCTCGAAAATTACATTTTTGGCCCTACAACTCTTCGAAATTTGTATTTTGGTCCCCATAAAATTTTCGATTTGGCCTCATTAAACCTTAAAATTCTCAAAACTAAAAATTTAATCCCAAAGTTTGGTAAATTCGAGATAGTCCATTAGAATTTTATTGTTGCACTTGGGTCCTCAAATTATTGATTAATACAGTTAGGTCCTTAAAATTATCAATCCATGCAATTCAATCCTTAGGTCCCACTAAGTAGAGCATGCATCCTAAATAAATTCTACGTTTTTATACTTCCAAAGATCGTCGTAGTTTTTGAATCATTAATCCTTATATAGAATCCTCAAAAATTAATTCAACTAGCAACCACGAACTATCAATAATTTCTTAGAAATTCTACAAGTCCCAAAAAGCATTCATAATTTTCAAGATGAAATTATGACCCATAAGGAGGACATCAGTACTACTAACCTACAAATCAATATAGTCAAATCATTATCAACCTCTCTTAAAGCCTAATATTCGAATTCTTAGACACGCCCAATTCCAAACGTAACCAACATGCAATTTAATCTAGTTTTTAAAACAGTAAATCTTTAAATCATAAAAGCAGTTGAACATATACCATAGATCATCATAAAGCGTAAATCATGTTAACATGCAGGTGATAAGAGTAAATCATTTAAAACATTTAAATCATAAAATCTTACGGACTTGAGGCTCGAAGACTGAGCGGCAGAAGCTGGCGATAGCACAACCCTATACAGGACCCTTGCTCTGATAACAACTGTAACGTTCGTTCGTTTAAAAATTCTACTGGACATTTCTTTTAAAAGATCATATTTACCAAATAACATCTAAAAAAAATCCTATTTATTTGGCAATAAAAATAGCGTTGCTCTACAGAAAAATATAACATTTAAAAATGATCTTAAATATTTGACAGTAAAAATAACGCATTTTAAATTAACCAAACTCATCCAAAATCATACGTAAACATAAACGAGTAAAAATATTAAATTCATCAACGTATGAAAATATTCATCTCCTCTCAATCTCATAAATCGTAATGCGGAAAACATGTGGTCCTCGGTTCGTGTCACCCCACCAAGTCTGCCTACTCAGAGTTCGGCACCTCCAGTCTTCTCAACATTTAGCTCACCTGTATCACTCATGCCTAATGATTCTAAAGACTCAACACGCCTGTACCAGGAATAAAAAGTACATATACATAGCACACAACAGTGAAAAATATCATACTCAACATATCTTTCATGAACTTAAAAGCATAACGTAAACGTTTTGTGTAAAATCATATCGTGTCAAAGCATGTAATCATATACGTAAACGTGTCGTGTAAAATCTAATCGTATTAAAGCATATCATGTCATCATATACGTAAACGTGTCGTGTAAAATCATATCGTAATAAATCATGTCATCTCATGTCATCATATACGTATACATTTATTTTTTTCATTGAATTCAGTTCATTAGTTGTGATTTTCATATCAGCTCTATCGATGGATCCATCAACGTATAACCACGGTACCGGGCGGCGAGGGACATCAGCGACAGCATTACCCGTCAACTGAGCCCGGGCCTCAGCTCATCATATCTCATGTTATCGTATACATATACATCGTCAGTCACAACCAATTCACATCCTTCAAAAATCATCATATTCACCACTTAATAAAACATGCATATACGTAAACTTTCATTTAAACCAAGCATGCAACGTATTTATCATAATTGCGTAAAAATCATAAACATGATGCATAAACATTTAAAATATCATAAATTTATGCTCAAGGCGCTGCTAGGACCAAAATCTCACCCCGGGTGCAAAATGACTATTTTGCCCCTGAAAACCCAAAAATAACTGTTTTTCCCATAGACGTAAAATTTCACGTTTTTGACATTTTTTTAATTCCATTGACTCTAACATGTCCCAAATAATTATTTAAGTCTACATGAATTTTTTCATATTTTTATATGGCTTAAATCAATGACTTTTAAATTAATCTTTAACTTTAACATATTAATGTGTTTTAATCCTGAATTAAACTAAACCTTAGCATAAAATTCGCAAATTAAAAACTTAGACTTCTAATAATTATTTGAGCTTAAATATACTTTTCCATAATTTTATTAAGCTTAAATCTAGGCGTTTCAATTAATTCTTTAAATAACGTTTCGTGCGGCGATTAAATCCCGGATAAAAAAAAACTCATTAATTTGATCCAAAACTTACCAAACTCCTTAAAACATCACAAAACATATTTAGAATCATTCCTAGACATAAACTGGATCCCATTTCATTACTAAACCGAATTGTTTTAAAACTTGGACCGGTGTCCCGGTTTTACCCCGAATCGACTCGAAACTCAATGGAATTATTCCAAACTTTTTACCATGCTTTAACAACATCTAAAAGGTCCTAAAAACCTCAAAACCTGACCATTAGTCACTGGCGCAATAGGCCAGCAAGCTGATGAAATCTCCAGCACGTGCTAATCCGAAAACCCAAGCCACCAACTTTCCTTATTTCGACTCTCGCCTAAATCCGAAGGGAACAGCTGCTACTCATCCTTCCCTAGACCACCCTAGGGCCCTTTGAACCCCAAGAACATAAGCTCACGACCCCATGCGGCCCGTACCACTCCCGCAACCGCTAGCCCTTACATGGTGCACCCAACCACCGCGCGAACCCCCACTGCTCAAGCGGCACCTACCCTCGTCCCCGCCGTGCTCGAACCATCCTAGACCATTGTTCAGACCTTTTATGATCCGTCTCATGGCTAGGAAGACATCCTGCACGGCCGAGCATTCTCAAACTCTTAAACTACCTCAACAAGCCTCGACCGCAGCTGTTAGATCTCGGTTTTCTCGTGCCCAAACGCAGCGGAATTCAAAAATTTATTTTGACAATCAAAATATTTGGACACTCGTGTAGTTTAATTGAATAAACATACATAGGTAGGTTAAACTTTATACCTTTGGTGAAATTTTCACTTGGCTCCAACTACTTCGGTATTAGCGGACGTAGCTCTTGTTGTAAATCCATGCGAACATTCCTCGATCTCCTAATCCGGTCCACGACTGAAATATTTGTTTCTCTTCTAAGTTGCACTAGAAATTTAGAAGATATTTTTCGTTGAGATAGAATACTAAAAACCGGCACAACTCTCAAAATTAGAGTGACCAAATTTTTTTTTCTTTTTGAGAAGGAATTTTCGAGAACTAAAAAACCTGTTCTTGGAAAAGCCGAAAGTCTCTTGAATATCTTGAAAGATTCTCTGCCAATTGGAATAAAGAAATCTTTATATTTCTTTAATCATGATTTACTTAATTAATCTCATTAATTAAGTAAACTAAATATTTGGATGAATTATAGTTGTGATTTTTTGAAAATCACACACAATGAAAATTAGTGTGTTATGGAGGCTAGGGTTTTTGTCACCTACTTAAACCAAGCCTCCATGACCTAATTACCATAATATTATATTTGGGTCCTTTTAATTAATATTAATGGGCTTGATTAACTAATTGGGCTAGTCCAACTAGTTTAATCAATTAATCAAGGTCCATTAAAACTTTAATTATTTAGTATGTTGGACTTGTACTCCAGCAAGCCCATCAAACATACTTTCCACTATATTTACATTAATATTTAATAAACTCAACTTTTGAGCTTAATAAATTAAATCCATTATAAATTCAACATTTGAATTTAATATTTAAATTATAAATTCAACTCCTTGAATTTATCATAAATTCAATTTTTTGAATTTACTATCTCATAAATTCAACTTTTTGAATTTATTTTCTCAAAATAATTATAATATTTTCAATTCCTTGAATTTATTATATCATAATATAAATTCAACTCTTTGAATTTATTTTCTCAACGGGAACAAATAATCAAGTACTTGTGTGACCCTCAATGGTTCAGGGATACAGCTAGCCGTGGGGTTCACAACTCTTTGTGACTCAAAATAACATTTATTCTTATTCAGGCTTACCCTAGTTAGCCCCATTCTTTTCATCAACATCTTGATCAAGAATGTCAGAACTCATTTCTGATTGCACCCATCGGAACATGGTAAGAGCGTCTAGTAGCATCGCCCCATGATCCCCTAGGTATCACTGATAGTGCCTGCAAGAACCAGTCAATCATGATTAACGTACAGTACGATCCCTTCATCTCATATATCCCAATCGAATCTGCAACCATTGGTTCATCGAGGGTTGCATAGTAATTCGATATCTATGTGATAACTATAAATAGTGGCATCGCATGTACGGTTGGAGAACTCCTTCTCTAACGTTTATATGGCGAGAGATTCCACGCACTATTATTTCATCAGCTCACATAGGATATCCACACCCGTAGGTGAGCGATGAATTCCCGACTACAATGCACTGGCTCCTATATGTGTCGCAACTGTACCCAACCTCGCCACCTGATGACTCTCTTGGAGCCGGTAAATGAGTCAAAGCACAGCCCTAGCATATAGAGCCTCAGTGTTGTCCCAGGTCGTAAGGACTAATGGTGTACAATCATAACCACATACTTATCCTCTCGATGAATGATAACCACTTGGAAAGTCCGAGGGAGGGTTTGTAGAACCCGTAAATTAGACTACGTATAAGCGATGCATAATTCTAGTATTTTAAATTAAAATGATTTTATTGCATGAGTATTTAAATACTTTTCTTTAAGACTAATTATTTTATGCAGTATTTTAAATTTTTATCTTTTCAGTTAATTCGGTGAGGCCGGACTGGAGTTGGAGTTTTGAGATAGAATTTAAGATTAAGAAATCATTCCCAGATTTTATTTTAGCTAGCTAATAAGTTGATTTAAGTTAAAAAGGAGGTTTAAGGAATTATTTAAGTAACTTGAGTTGAGTAGGAAATAAGTTCATTTATGTTCCTCAATTGAGGTGTTAATTCACTAAATTATTTAAGAGATAGGTAAGGCTCTTAAGGTTTTAAAATTTATCAACTAGACAATATTTCCCCTCCATTAATTGTTGAATTTTCGGCCACCCTTAGATGAGTAATCAATTCCTTGCCAACTCAACCTTTGACCCTTTCCTTGTTTTATATTAGTAGGATAATCCCTTAATTTTTTTTCCTAGCACCATTTAATTAATAATCAACCTTATCCTAGCCTTGTTAGCATGTAGAAATCGGCCACACTCATTCTAGATCCCTCCAAGAAATCATTTGATACCAACCAATTCAAAATTCAAAAAGAGGAGACTTGGTCATACCCTTTGTATCCCTTTATTATTGGATCTCCCTCACTTTCCTAACCATCACTTCCCCTCCCCCCATGACAGAAATTCAGAGCATTTTAGAGTAGAAAATTCGTGAGCCTCATAGCAAGAAGTATGAGAGGAAATCGAGTAGCAAGCAAGAAAAGAAAACGCTCCATCTCCTCCGCGCCGCGTCGTTGCCTTTCGTTCGTTTCTTTTCAAAACGAAACCAGGCATGTATATGTTCTTCTTTGCTCTTCAATCAAGCCATATTAATATTTTGAAACATCATACTCATGATTTTTTTAAGGCAAAAATCGAAATATTAATGAACCATTTTCGAAAATGTAATGCAGAATTTTGCTCTTCTTTCATGCTTCACGGTTTGCTTGTTTTTATCAGTACAGGTGGATGGTTCGATTCCAGGCTCCCAAAGCTAAATCTAGACATGTTCTAGGATGGATTAGGACCACATTGGTCCATTAGTTTAGCCCCCATGCTTGCTGGAAATCGAAATGACAGCAACTCCCCAAACATGTCCCAATTGCATTCGATTTTCTTGTTTGATGTCAAAGGGAGATGGATCTGATCTTGACTGCCCTAAGGGCCTATAGCCATGGTTAGAACACTTCTCTATCATGTCTAAGATGTGACCAAGTTGCCCTTTTGAGGCTTGGTCCATGGTGAAATCGGTTTTCAAATCAAACAACAAGAACAACCCCTTCGACCCTTTTAAATTCTGCATGTGTCCTCTCGGTTTTGGGTGTTGGTGTGGAACTTTGTTGGCTCTTTAGCCCTTAGCCACAGTTCATACCATACCCCATGATGTCTAGATCAAGCCATGGCCAACCATATGGCCACTGGTATGATGCATGACAGCAACAAAACGAAATTTCAGAAACATCACCGTACAGATTTTTGTGTTCTATGATGGATTAGGACCACATTGGTCCATTAGTTCAGCCCCCATGCTTGCTGGAAATCGAAATGACAGCAACTCCCCAAACATGTCCCAATTGCATTCGATTTTCTTGTTTGATGTCAAAGGGAAATGGATCTGACCTTGACTGCCCTAAGGGCCTATAGCCATGGTTAGAACACTTCACTATCATGTCTAAGACGTGACCAAGTTGCCCTTTTTATAAAAATTTCGTCCTCGAAATTAAGTCTTACCGAACAACTCCGGGTAGCGAAGTCTCATATCTGCTTCTGATTCCCAAGTGGCCTCTTCCACCGATTGATTTAGCCACCGGACTTTGACTAGTTTAGTCACTTTATTCCGGAGCCTACGCTATTGCCTGTCTAGGATTTGGACTGGTTTTTCCTCGTAAGACAAGTCTGGAGTCAGCTGCAACGGCTCATAACTCAGAATGTGCGAAGGATTAGCCAGATATTTCCTCAGAATCGAGACATGGAACACATTGTGCACCCCGGCCAGATTCGGCGGAAGGGCAACACGATAGGCTAATGTCCCAACTCTGTCCAAAATTTCGAATGGTCCAATAAATCTCGGACTCAGCTTGCCTTTCTTCCCAAATCTCATCACCCCCTTCATAGGTGCTATCTTGACGAAAACGTGATCACCAACGGCAAATTCGAGATCTCTCCTCCTCTTATCACCATAACTCTTCTGACGGCTTTGGGCAGTCTTCATTCTGTCACGAATCTTGACCACCACGTCTGCAGTCTGCTGAACTATCTCTGGAACAAGTTCTGCTCTCTCACTAACTTCATCCCAATGAACTGGTGATCTGCACTTTCTTCCATATAAGTCCTCGTAAGGAGCCAACCAATTGATGATTGGAAGCTGTTGTTGTATGTGAACTCCACTAGAGGTAGTCTAGACCCCCATGTTCCTTGAAAATCAATCATGCAGGCTCTCAGCAAATCCTCTAAAATCTGAATCACTCGCTCAGACTGACCATCTGTCTGCGGGTGAAAAGCTGTATTGAAAAGCAACTTCGTTCCCATGTCTGCATGTAAGCTCTTCCAGAAGGACGATGTGAATCTCGGGTCCCTGTCGGACACAATTGAAACTGGGAATCCATGTAGATGGACTATCTCCCTGATATAAAGCTCCGCATACTGCGTCATAGAGAAAGTCGTCTTCACTGGTAGAAAATGCGCTGACTTAGTGAGTCGGTCCACTATAACCCAAATAGAATTCGATCCTCTGACTGACCTCGGGAACCCAACCACAAAATCCATAGTAATGTTCTCCCATTTCCACTCTGGAATAGGAAGTGGCTTAAGCATTCCTGCTGGCCTCTGATGCTCTGCCTTCACCTGCTGACAAGTGAGGCATTCTGACACAAATCGACGGATGTCCCACTTCATCCCTGGCCACCAATACAAAATCTGGAGGTCCTTATACATCTTGGTACCTCCCGGATCGATAGAATACGGAGATGCGTGTGCCTCTGTCAAAATATCCTGTCTGATCGATTCACCACTAGGCACCCACATTCTACCTCTGTATCTCACAATGCCGTCTGTCACTGTGTAAAGAACACTGCCCTTGGCTTCATCTTTCAGTCTCCATTTCTGTAGCTGCTCATCTGAAGACTGTCCTGCTCGAATACGGTCTAGCAAATCAGATGGGACTGTCAGATTAGACAGCCTAGGGGCTCTGCCCTCACGATAAATCTCTAGACCAAACTTCTGAATCTCAGACTGAAGAGGTCTCTGCACTGACAACTGAGCTACAACTGCCACTTTCCTGCTCAATGCGTCTGCGACAACATTAGCCTTTCCCGGATGGTAGCTAAATTCGCAGTCGTAATCTTTCACAAGTTCCAACCACCGTCTCTGTCTCATATTCAACTCTTTCTGCGTGAAGAAATATTTGAGACTCTTATGATCGGTGAAAATCTGGCATTTCTCGCCGTATATGTAGTGTATCCAAATTTTCAGTGCGAAGACAATGGCGGCTAACTCCAGGTCGTGAGTCGGGTAATTCTTCTCGTGGACCTTCAACTGCCTGGAAGCATAAGCTATGACCCAACCCTGCTGCATCAATACTGCGCCTAACCCGAGCTTAGATGCATCGGTATATAATACCAAATCTCCTTGCCCTGACGGCATGGCTAGCACCGGCGCAGAAATAAGAGTTTGCTTCAACGTATCAAAGCTCTTCTGACACTCATCACACCACACGAATTTAGCATTCTTCTTGGTCAGGGAAGTGAGTGGCACTGCTATGGATTAAAATCCCCGAATGAACTTACGGTAGTAACCGGCTAAACCCAAAAAACTGCGGATTTCTGATGCGTTCTTTGGCTCAACCCATTCTTTGACAGCTTCTACTTTCGCTGGATCCACCTCGATTCCACTGCTAGATACTATATGACCCAAAAATGCAACTTTCTGCAGCCAAAATCCGCACTTACTAAACTTTGCAAACAACTTACGGCTCTGCAAGGTCTGTAAAACTGTCCTCAAGTGCTGGCTGTGCTCCTCATGGCTCTTCGAGTATATAAGAATATCGTCAATGAATACTATGACGAACTGGTCGAGGAACGGCTGAAATACTTGGTTCATGAGGTCCATGAAAACAGCTGGAGCATTTGTCAATCGAAACGGCATCACCAAGAATTCGTAATGCCCATATCTGGTCCTGAAAGCTGTCTTGTGAACATCTGCATCCTTCACTTTCAGCTGATGATACCCTGATCGAAGATCTATCTTAGAGAACACGGTAGCTCCCTGTAACTGATCAAACAAGTCTTCGATTCTAGGCAACGGGTACTTATTCTTGATCGTTACCTTGTTCAGCTCACGGTAATCGATGCACAGTCTCATGCTTCCGTCTTTCTTTTTCACAAAGAGCACTGGTGCGTCCCAAGGTGAGAAACTCGAGCGGATAAACTCCTTGTCTAAGAGCTCCTGAATCTGCTGCTTAAGTTCTAACATCTCTGCTGGAGCTAATCTGTACGGTGCCTTAGAGATTGGCACTGTGCCTGGCATGAGATCGATTGCAAACTCCACCTCTCTATCTGGTGGAAGGCCTGCGACGTCGTCTGGAAAGACGTCTAGGAAATCCCTGACTACTGGCACCCCTGAATAGAAGGAGTTGGCACGTCCGGTGCTGAGATAACGCTGGCCAAGAAGGCCTGATATCCCTTCGAAATGAGTCTCCGTGCCTGCATGCAAGAGATCATACGCGGGAAACTCCTCCACCTGGATGGCTCAAAAAGAAACTGCTCCATGCCCAATGGTCTGACTAACACTGACCTCTTCTGAAAGTCGATAAGAACTCTGTTCTTAGTCAGCCAGTCCATTCCCAATATGATGTCGAATTTTGGCATCGGCAATAGGATTTAATCGGCATATACTAGGTGGCCATGTAGTTCTAGATCGATGTCTCTGACCACACTGGTAGCTAACAGCTCTTCCCCTGATGGGACTGTCACTGAAAAGTTCACGTCTAGGCCAAGGGACTTGAGGTCCAAATGATTAGCAAATGTCTCCGATATGAAGGAGTGAGTGGCCCCTGAGTCTATCAGTGCAGTTGTGGATAATCTCTTAACAAAAATGTTTCCTGAGATACGTTAGCACCACACAAAACTTATATCCCCAACATACAAACAGTAACCTAAAGCATAACAGAACTCCATATCCTATGTCACACAAAATATTACTGGCACGCTAATAATCCCAAGCAAGTTTCCACAGGCATGGCAAAATAATACTGAGATTAGGTAGAAAAGGTTACCGGTCAGTAGTGTAGTGTCTGGGTTCGCCTCCTGAGCATGCATGGCGAAAACTCTCCCTTGAGTCGGTTGCTTCCACTGCGGGCACTCCTTCAGCATGTGGTCGCTAGCTCCACACTTGAAGCACTTGCCTGATCCATATAAGCACTGCCCAGGGTGGTGGCGGTTGCATTTATGACACACTGGGTAAGCAACGGGCTTCTGAGGCGCCCCCTGCTGCTGAATTGGACCCTTGCCCTTTGATGGTCCATGATACGGCTTCTTCCCTAGCGGCCCCTGATACGGTTTCTTGAATTGGGGCCTCTGATGCTGCTGCTGCTGGTGTTGCGGCTCTTGATAGGGCCTCTTGCTCTACCTGTCAGCCTCAATGTCTCTTTGGTCCTGCTCTGCCGCTAAAGCTCTAGATACTGCGACGGCATACAAAGTAGGGCCGGCTACTCTCACATCACGGCGCAAGATCGGCCGCAGTCCATCCATGAAATGCCTCAGTTTTGCTTGGGCATCATTCGCAATGAGGGGTACGAAGTAACACCCCCTCTCAAACTTTCTGACAAAATCTGCCACACTGCTGTCTCCCTGTCTCAGGGTCAAAATTCCCTGGTCAGACGAGAGCGTACTTCTTCAGTGAAGTACTTGGCGTAGAACACCTCTTTGAATCCGTTCCACGACAGAGTTCGCAAGTTTACTGCCACTGATGCACTCTCCCACCATAATCTAGCATCCCTTGACAGCAAAAATGTAGCACATCTGACCCTTTCAGCGTCAGTCAGCTCCATAATGT
Organism: Primulina tabacum; assembly: GCF_025594145.1. NCBI lineage: Eukaryota > Viridiplantae > Streptophyta > Magnoliopsida > Lamiales > Gesneriaceae > Primulina > Primulina tabacum. The sequence continues at coordinate 37,220,683 of NC_134550.1, read as the reverse complement.
CAAATATTACCTCGATAGACTTGATCCATCCCTCAGCTACCATCGGGTCAGTAGTACCCGAAAACTCCTTCGGACTCATCCTCCTGAACCTCTCATATAATGCCTCTGGTCTAGGCCTCTCCTCGGGGCCTACAGCAGTCTGGTTCCTCGCAAACTGTGCGAAGAATTGCGTCATACCAGCAAGCATCTGCGCCTGCATATCTGAAGGTTGTGGTGGAGGATTGGCTCTTCCCTCATCTCGAGGCTCTCTATCCTCCTCCCTACCTTCCTGGTTAATCATACGTCTAGGAGGCATACTGTTCCAATGAATTACCCAACACGTAAACCCAGCATGCATGAATATGATATAAATGACATACGATGCCCGAAATTTGAACTTAAACATGAACATGCTGAAATCATGGCTCAATGCACACTACGTAGCATAAATTTTTGAAACTTTAAAACTTACAGACTTGAGGTGTGACCTCGTGAGCTTCTTGCGGCTGGCGGTAGGCGTAACCCTTTACAAGAACACCGCTCTGATATCAACTGTAAGGTACCGTACTTTTCACACTCAAAATTTGCGAAAAAATTTAAAATTTTCTTAAACATAAAATAATCTTCAAAGTCTGCCATAAAATATCCCAACCAAGTCCCCCATAAGACATGGTTGTTCAAAATACTACAATAAAATTCGCTCGCAAAAGGTTTGCTCAAAGTGTTTCCCTCAAAACATGAAATCAGAGTAAATTAACATTTGCATAAAAACATAAACATTGCGGTCCTCGGGTTAGCCTCCCGCTTAGTCCAAGCCTGCCCCTTGGTCGCCACCTCCTGTCTCCTCCTCATCAACATACTCACCTGCATCGATCAAGTCTAGTGAGTCTAAAGACTCAACACGCATAAACTGGGAAATAGCGAGTACTACATAATAAAACCGCATGCAATTTTAAAATAGAACATACATACTTGAACTTTAATATGCGTACTAAAACTTGAACATACATACGTAACATAGACGTGCCATAACGTGAAAACTTAACATAAAGATACTGCATACTAGAACATACATAACTTCATCATTTTGCGTAGAGGCATGTTTCAAAGCAAATGACCCATAACATAATAAATGCCTGATCAGACAAACCATAGTACTGGGCTGACAGGGACGTATCCACTGCCACATACATGAGATCCCCGTTCATAATTTAACGGGCTGGTTGGTCCCCGTTCATAATTTAACGCTTTCAAACCTCGATCTAACCCGTTCATAATTTAACGGGTGGATTGGTCCCCGTTCATAATTTAACGCTTTCCAATCCTAAACATAATTTGGTCACAAGATATTTAGCATACCTCAAAAACTTAAAATATTTACTTGCACGTCACACATACTTACTTGGCGTTGTGGGGTTCGTTGGACTCCGACTGGGGCCGTTGCTGCACATAATGACATGAAATTTCATACCTAAATTGCATAACTTAGACTTCGAAATCATGCTTACTCACATGCTCATTCTATCCCTTGGGACGTTTTAGATTTTCCCATGACTCGACCTTGTAAAACATCGTATTAAACCATAGCTTAAAACCTCGAACCGAACCTTAAGTGATAAAAGAATTTAACCCAAAACTGAAGGTACACGGACCCCGTGCCCAGGTCTGGCCCCGGGTCCGTGTAGGTTCGCTAAGTTATGTGCGTGAAGAAGAAGAAGGCACGGACCCCGTCTCTAGGTCCGGGTAAGGGTCCGTGTAGGTGTGGAAAAATGACACTCCTGAAGGAACAAAGGCACGGACCCCGTGGAGAGGTCCGGGTAAACATCCGTGTAGGCACTGCAAACATATATCGAGTGAAACACAAAGGCACGGACCCCGTGCCCTCATCCGTGTAGGGGTCCGTGCTGACTCGCAAAAACGACACTGAAGGAATAACAAAGGCACAGACCCCGTGTCAGGATCCGTGTACGGGTCCGGCTTGACACTGAACGACGAAACCTGCGTGCAAAACTTAGTGTGATGTTTCCTTCTCCCCAACCAAACCAAATGACCACGGATCGATACCCCGAGACACATCCTTGTACGCTACGGCATTGTACCAACCCAAGTAAGCCATTAAAATTGTTCCCAGGAGCAGCAATCAACAACAACAAAGACACGACCTGAAATTCGTCACCATTATTCTTCCTACGACTTTTGATTCAACCTGGTGCCTAACGACACGAACGGTCATCCAAATACCAACCCAACATCATAAAAATCATACCTAGACGCAGCAACGATCGCTCGTCGATCCCCAACGAAGCCTGCAACATAAAACTTCAAGAAACGCATCAATAACAAAATTTTCTGGAATTCACAGTTTGAGCAGTCTCACGAAAAATACCATAACTCACTCAATTTTCACCCAAAAATCTCGAATTTTATATCAAATCGAAGGCATCAAAAAGTATACAATTTTCTAGTTGAAAGTTTTCTCAAAATCTCGACTGAAAATTCGCAGTTTCAACCAGAACAGTAAAACAAGATTTTTGATTCCTAAAATGGTTTCAAAAGTGATCCCAACACAATTGCTCGAACTTCTACACGTCGCACACATGGTTTTACGCATAAATAACAACGCACGCATAATATGACATGATCGATGCATCAAGAACAGAATATACGTGCCTTTTGATATAAAAAAATACCGAACGACGTCACCAAAGCGGAGATAGAAGCGAGGCTGATCCGGGACGATTGTGCAACGATTTTCTTGCCACAAAATACACGAAACTCGCTGGAAAATTATTGGAAAAGGGGGCGGCAGCTTTCTCCTCCAAGAACCCTAGTTTTCTTTCTTTTAAAAATGTGAAAAATAAAAGTGTGTGTGTGTTGTGTGTTTGACGTGCAGTATGTGTGTTTGGCTAGATTAGGGGATTAAAATTTGGCTTAATTAAATAATTAACATACTAATAAAATGCTAATTGAAATGCTAGTTAAAATGTTACTCAATTAATAAATTAAATAAAATACTATATCTACACCCTTTTTAAATATAATCCCCTAATTGGAATAAAACACACTAAATTTTAAACAAACTCTTAATTTAAAATAACACACACCAAAAGGCTAATTTTAAAAGTTTTAAACTCTTAAACAACTACATACGTAAATTAGGCTTTAAAAATGCTAAGCTAAATAACTTTATTTAAAATGCCCATCCATAACTTAAAATAAAATATCACATTTTTAAATTGCCAGAAATCGTCACCGGGTCTTTTCCTCAATCCCGTTTCGAATGAACGCCTGAAACATGAAACTCGAAAAACATTTTAACGTGCATCACATAAACATAAATAATTTAAAATAATGCATTCAAATAAATCATGCATGACTTAAAACTCATTTTAAAATTAATTAAATGATTTACTAATTAAATAAATGCATGGGTTATACGTGTACTGAATTTGGGCACTACATTTTATATTTTATTTTGTGCTTTCACAAATAGAGTTATGTTCATCTGTTCACTGATTTTCATTTTTTTCATGCAGATTTGAACACACAATGCGTTCCTTCAGCGACTCTTCATAACAAGGTGATCTCATCTTCGGAAACAGTTAATAAAAATCTGACTCCTCATTTCTTTATTCGGGTTTCAAAAGTTATATATGTTGGAGATGTTAGAGTAGATATCCTGTAAGCCAACTGTTGGCTTGAAAATTTATTGACTATGTTGTAATAAACAATATTTATTTTAATATAATTCGTTATTTTATGGTTTGTTATTTTTTTATCTGTATACCCATGTATCAACATAGATAAAGATCTTGATTTTACTTTAATACAAAATAATCGTAATTCGATGTTGAAACTCGTTTGTAAATACTGTATAATCTAAATTCGTTCATAGTCGATTCAGCTACCTAAAACATATATAAAGGTCGCTTGAACTCGAGACTAGTATCTGTGATGTTGTGTATCATGTTTCTTGGTAAGAGCATAGAGATGTCCAAACATGTAGATGGGTAGTCATATGATGATTATACCGAACTGCTCTCCCTAGGACATTCCAAGTGATTATCATTTATCGAGAGTATAAGTCTGTGGTTATGATTGTACACCATTAGTTCTTACGACCCGAGACAACACTGAGGCTATATATGCTAGGGCTGTTATTTGACTCGTTTACCGACTCCAGGAGGGTCATCAGGTGGCGAGATTGGGTACGGTTGCGACACATGTAGGAGCCAGTGCATTGTAGTTGGGATTCATCGCTCACATACGGGTGTGAATATTCTGTATGATATGATGAAATAATAGTGCATGGAAGCTCTGGCCAGAGCATGAGATGTACGTTAGAGAATAAGTTCTCCAATTGTATATGCGATGCCACTATTTAGTCTCAAAGATGTATCATAGAGTTATCGAATACTTATGAAACCCTCGATGAATTAATGGTTGTGGATTCCATCGTGATATATGAGATTAAGGGACCGTATTGTACGTTAATCATAACAGATTGGTTCTTTCGGGCACTATCAGTGATACCTAAGGAATTATGGGGTGATGCAACTCAAAGTTATTACCATGATTCGATGGGTCTAATCAGAAATATGATTTCTGACATTCTAATGATCAATTGTTGATAAATAGAATGTGGCAAATTAGGTTATGCCCGAATAAATGATTATGTCATGAATCACAAGTAGTTGAATTTATATAAAATTATGATATAGTAAATTCAAGAAGTTGAATTTATTATAATTAAAATTTGAGAAAATAAATTCAAAGAGTTGAATTTATGAGATATTAAATTCAAGAAGTTGAATTTATGAATTTATCAAATTTGGAGAGAATAAATTCAAGGAGTCGAATTTATAAGATTTGGGAATTTAAATTATTAAAATCAAAAGTTGAGTTTATTAAATATTAAATTAAATACAGTGGGAAGTATGTTTAATGAGCTTGTAGAAGTACAAGTCCAACATACTAAATAATTAAAGTTCTTAATGGACTTTGATTAATTAATTAAACTAGTTGTACTAGTCCAATTAATTAATCAAACACATTAATGTTAATTAAGAGGCTCAAATATTATATTATTGTAACTAGGTCATGAAGGCTATTTTAAGTAGGAGACTTAAACCCTAGCCACACATGACACCATATTTTCGAAAAAGGCCTTCCCTTCTCCTCTCCAATTTCCGACCTCCACTCCTAGAATTTTAGAGATTTCTGTGGCGCATTTAATTTTTGATCTCAACATAAAATCTTATTTAATTTTCTAGTGCAAGTTAGAAGAGAAACTAATCTTTTAGTCATAGACCAGGTTCGAAAAATAAAAAAATGAAATCTTGAAGAAAGTTCGTAAGGAAATTCAACGACAGCTATATCCACAAATACCGGAATAGTTGGAGCCGATTGAATTAATTCACTAAAGGTATATATTTTAACACCTTATGAATGTTTATTCAATCCAAACCATACGAGTGTCCAAATATTTTGATTGTCAAAATAAAATAAAAATTTTAAAACTTCCGCTGCATTTGGGCACGAGAGAACACGAATCACAACAGGAGACGGCACACTTTCTTGTTGTAAACAGTTAGTTGATAATTTTAAGGAATTATTGTTTACATGCAACTTGTGGAAGAAAGTTCGGTATCTATTATTTCGGCCTCTTCTTGTATGTGTTTTATTTCTTTAATGGTGCCAAAGGTACAACTGATGGTAAATTCTTGAAAATGTGGCTTCTGAGATACAAAAATTTTACAAATATGATCCATAAATGTATTATGTATTTCAAAACAAATTTTCTCACAAAGTTAAAATTTTTTGGTTACGCTCTAGTCCTTGTAATTATCAATATTTTTTTATACAAAAAATTGAGATGCATTTTTGTGGGACTTATAATTGTCTTTATTAGAACTATTAAAATGTTTAATATATTGTTAAAAATTTGAGTATGTTAGAGTAGGTGTCCGACAAGCCAACTCGTGGCTTGGACTTTTATTGATTACAATGCAAAACAATCTATTTTTATAATATTTTTTGATTTTATTCGATTATGACATTACACTTTATCTGTATAGCCATGCAAGATGCATAGATAAAGTCCTTGAATATACAATAGGTACCATTAGGTCTTCGTCGCAACGTAAGATCATGAAATTCATCATGAAGTGTACCGTATATTTTAAACAGGTTCTTAATCCAATCAATCACCTAAAACAAGGATAAAGGTTGCTCGAGCTCGAGACTAGTATCTGGGATCTAAAACCCATGTTTCATTGGCAAGGGCAGGGAGATTGATAGGATCGGTTGGTTTGTGAAAGAGTATTTAGAAGAGGGGTTGAATAAACACTCCACAATTTTATCTACTTTTAAAATAATGAGTCAGTTTAGCGATAAGCTGAACTCGGGAATCTTGTTATGCCGATGTCAATTAGTTAAGTAATGAGAGTGCGAAAATAAATTGCTTGACAGATTGAATAAAATTGGAATTAAGAGTCACGAGATTTATGGATGCTCGGGTATTTCAATCACTCCTACGTCACCCTTCTATCTAGAAATAGGAAATTCACTAAAAGAATTTGATCAATACAAGATTTGTTCAGACCCCCTTAAGTTTTGGACACTGCCAAACTGAAACTCTCATTTCTAATACAGTTTATCAGTTCTCAACTGATCTAAAACTACTTAGCACAATTGATCTCTATAAGATCGAATATTACACCAATAAGTGTTTGTGCTTGTACGATCAATGTATAACCTTGAATGCAATGAATGTGTGTGCTAAGTGTGAGCTTTTGAAATCTCTTGAATATGAACAGAAAGCTTGTGAGAATAACAACTAGGTAGATTATTTCTTCTATTTCTCAACTGCTCTTCTCGGCTATTTATAAGCTTTGCTTCCAACGGTAACAATGAATACGTTTGAATCTTTCTATCCGTTGTTAGCCACGTCAATATCCTACTGACAAACGGACACTGTAGCATTGCTGAAACTCGGCGTTTCCACTACATGTTGCAGTTTGCCTTTGTACAGCTGTCGATTGATAGTTGCATTCCTTAAAAGATGACGTGTCAAAATATTTTATCAGTTTGACACAGCAGATGGAATTAGATGAAAACTCTCAACTGATTGTAGTAATAATGATCAGTCAGTCCACTACATAGTTCAGTTAGCTTAGTTCAGTTACCTTAGCTGCGCACAATTCTTCAGTTAGGCAACCAATAGTTTGCGTATTTTTAGATCAGATCTTTTCAGTCTTCTTGATCAGTTTGTTCAATTTTTATACGCTTGGTTTGTCAAAATTCCGAAATTAAGTTTCTAACAATTTATCCCTTTTTGGTGTTTGACAAAACTTAGAAAATGTGAACTGATCAAGCTGAATATTTTTTAGATAAAATAATCTTTTATTAATCAACTCTTTCAATGTACTTATTCGTACAAAGAATGAAAGAATAAAAGAATCTTCTGCTGACAAAAATATACTTCAAAATCTGCCAAACTCTTCAACTGAATAAGAATATAGAGACTGTCTTCTAACTTATCTGGATCTCTTTATTTCTTTGCTCTTTTATCAGCTGGTCCTTGATCAGTCAGTTGACTAAGTCTCTTCTCTGATTGCGTCTGCTGATCTTCTTCTTTTTCTTCTTCCCTTTTTTAGTCAAATCTGTCAACCCTGCTGGATAAAGAACGGACTTCCGTAGTGACATTTGATAAGGCGTGCACTATATGTTCTTGCAGCAAATCTATTCTTTTTGTGACCACGTTCTAGAGAAAATCCATACGGTTAGTGAACACTTCTTGAGCTTGGAAATGAGATTATATCGTCACTCGGTCCTTCTTCAACTGATCTATTTGGAGAAAAAGTGAGGTAATGTCCTTCGTGACTTGTTGTAAACTTTTGAAAGTATTCTCCTTTATAGAATCAATTTTTAATGTGTGCAGCAGCTGAGTTGATTTGATGTCAGAAATGGATGAGATCACATTGTGAAGGTTGGACTGAATTTCTTTGATCATAGATTCATTGGCCGTTGGTACATTAGGAGATAAAGTTTCAGATGATTCAGGTTCCTGCTACTTGTCTTCTTGATTAAATATTTCCAATGCTCTTTCATTTGATTCAGTCGCAACAGTAACCATTTCTGATTCATCTTCTAATATTGTTTCCTGTTGTAGTTCTGGAGGAGAAATGAGAATCTGAGCAGCAGGTGAGCTGGAGGGCTCATCATTTTGTTTATCAGTTGAAACTGTATTTGGTTCATCAGTTGGTGGGTCAGCTGATACTGCAGTTGCTTCTTCAGTTGATTCTTGGTGCAACTGAGCCACTATAGATTCAAGCAGAACATCTTGTTCAGTCGTGGCAGTCGACTAAACTGGTTCTTGGATTTGTTGTAAAGTAGCCGCTGAGGCTGGTTGTGCAGTTAAGCTTGGTTATTCAGCTGCTTCTTTAGTTATAATGTTCAGCTGGATATCAATGGCGACTGATTGTCTGACTTCGTCTATGTTTGCCAATGATAACTCAGCATCGGTGCAGAGCTGAAGGTCTGCAGTAGAAGATTGAGGAGCTGAAGATGATGGTTGAACATCCTTTGAGGAAGGAGCAGTAACTGGCTCAGTTGATTCAGTAACTGGTTCTTGTGATGGCTCTGGTTGATGAACTGTTGGTACAGCTAGCTCTTCAGATGAAGGACTTTGAGCATACGTTGGAATATTCAATTCTTGATCCATTTCCCAACTCTTGATCTTCATCTATAGTGATCTTAGAAATGTGTCCAGTTGATCATGAACCGCTTTTTCATTGAAAGTAGTGGGACTGGTTGGATCATAATTTAGGCGCAGCTGAGCGATCAGTTGAGCGAGTTTCTTGACACGCACCAGATCAAAGAAATATGTCTTTCTTTACAGTGCTTGAACAATTGAGGTAGCTTTAACTACCTTCAACACTACAGCTTCTAAAGCAACAAATTTATTCAAAATTAATTTCTTCTTTAGTTGCTTCGCAAAAAGTTCAGTTCTGAATCTGACCCATTCATTGTAAGTCTTGAGTTTTGATTCAGAAAACTCATTGACCACTTTCCATATTAGGTCGATATGAGTTTGAATTGCGTTTGTTGGTCGGGGCTCTTCAATCATTGGGCCTTTTCCTTTTGGGTCAGTTAGGACATGAGATATGCACAGTTCAGTTTCAGTTGTATCCACCGTCTCCCTGATGACTACTCCTTTTGGTCTGGCAAATGGCAGAGTAGTTGGAGCAGTGATGGTGATCAATGGAGCTTTGACTCCTGCTTGTTTTTTCTTATTACCAGATTTAGTGATAATCTTCTGAGATAGATCAGCTGGAGATGGTGACTGACCTTCATTTGAAGACTCGACTGGAACTGCCCTCAAAGGTATGGCGCTGATTTGTTGTTCAGCTCCAGTCAGTATCAATCTCTCAGTTGGGATTGTTTCCAAAACAGCTGCCGATTTGGTTTTGAGACTTCTTGGTTTCTTCGTGATTTTAAGAGATGGAGTTCTCTCTTAATCAATATCACTGACAATCAGTTTCTTTTTTATTGTCTTTTTCTGAGCTATCTTTTTTACTGTTTTGACTGATTTTGGAGCTTCTTGCGTCCCAATCTCCTTCTTCACTTTAATGAACTTCTCGGATGACATGTTGTTAGAGTAGGTGCCCGTCGAGCCAAGTGTTGGCCGATGGTTCATGTTTAAACTCTCTGTATGAACAATCTTTATTTTAATAATATTTGAAATTATTGTTTTGGCACATCTTTATCTGTATACCCATGCTAGTTGCATAGATAAAGTCCTTGAATTTACAAATAGTAGAAAGAATATGAGATGCTCATATGATGAGTATCATGAAACTCATATTTGCAATACTGTATATTCTAAACAGTTACTAGTCGATTCAGCTGCCGCTGTGAATAATATAGGCCGCTCGAGTTCGAGACTAGTATCTGCGATGTGAGTACCATGTTTCATTGGTAGGGAACATTGTGATGTCCGAACATGCAGATAGGTGCTACTTGTAGATTGCACTGAACAACTCTCCATAAAGGACTTTCCAAGTGGTTCTCACTTATCGAGTGGAAACGTCCCAGTTTATGGTTGTACACCATTAGTCCTTATGACTCGGGACAACATTGAGACTCTATATGCTAGCATTGCACTTTGACTTGTTTACCGACTCTCATGGGGTCATCAGGTGGCAAGGTTGGGTGTTTTGTCGAAACATATAGGAGTCGATGCATTGTAGTCGGGGATTCACCGCTTACCTTCGAGAATGGATATCCTATGTGATCTCAAGTATATGTAGTATGAAATCTCTGATCAGAGTATGGTGGTAATTATGAAAGGGGTTTCATAGATTACACCTTCGATGCAACTACGACATGACACATAGTATCGATTCATTGACAACTCTCGATATACCAATGGTTGTCGAATCGATCGGGATATATGAGATGAAGGGACCGTACTGTACGCTAACCATAAAAGAATGGTTCTTGCAGGCACTATCATTTGATACCTAGGAAATCATGTAAGCGATGCTGCTAGATGTTTAACATTATTGGTTGAGTACTATCAGACTTGAGTTTTGACGTTCTTATTATCAAGGAGTTGATAAATAAGAATGGAGCAATTGGGGTATGCTCATATAAGGACATGTTTAGTCCCGAATCACATAGAGATGTGAACCCACGGCTAGTTGTATCAATGAACCATTGAGAGCCACACAAGTGCTAGCTTTCTAGATCCCGTTGAGAAGTTAAAATAGTTCAATGTGTTGAACGGCTTATAAAGGAGTTTATAAGCATAAATAAAATAAAAGTATGACCTCTATAAGGAGAATGTAACTTTTAATTTGAGGAAGTCTTCCTAAATTAAAAGTTGGAAATTTAAAGTTGGCCAAACAAATAATGTATTTGAAAATTGTGATTTTCATAAACATTATTATGGATTAAATTAAATTAATTCAAGTGTTGAATTAAATAAACACTAGTGGACCTAGTAGAGTTCAAATAATTAAATTAATTCAAGTGTTGGATTAATTAAACAACATTGGGCCTTGTAGAGCCCAATTAGAAATATTTATTAAACTAGTGGGTTTGAATCAAATCAAGTAAAGGTTAAATGGTCTCAAATGTGTTTGAGACATTTAAATAAAAGTCCATGGGCCTTGTAATTTTTACAAGCCCAAGTAAAATGCATCCTTGGAAGATGAATGGTTGGAGACAACTTTTGAGTTAATTGCATGGCATGCACATGCAACTTTTTTCTTTAACTTTTTCCACAACCAAGAAAAGTCTTTCTCCTTTCTCTCCCACAAGGACTTGGCCGAAATTACTCTCTCAAAAATTCTCCAAAAATTTCTTCTTCAATTGTTGAGGAAAGAAAACACTTCTCATTGAAAAATCCTTTAATTTTTCTAGTGCAAAATTATCGGGGTTCTTGCTTGCAAGTGGTGGGCTAAATTTTTGAGCAAGGAGTGCTCAAAAGAAAGCCTGTAGATTGTCATCCTTGAAGAGCTTAGTTGTTTGACAACTAAGTTGGAGTCATCATCAATCTCAAGAGATTGATAGGTAATTTCTCAAAACACACTGTGTATGATATTTTGTTGTTTTCATATTTGCTACACATTATAGGATTAGGGTGCTCGGTTTTTTGCCCTTATAAATTATTTTGAAACTTCCGTTGCGCATTTCGGGCACCTTAACCGATCCCCTTTCAAGTGGTATCAAAAGCTATGGATACTATTTTGTGTATCATATATATAATATTATATTGAGGTCGATTTCTAACCGCATGAGATGATTTTTTGCAACAAAATCGAGGCCAGTTTGGGGCCAATTTTGGGCAGCAAGTTGCTGCCCATTTCAGGCAGCTCGGGCAGCCCGTGGGGCTGGCCGTTTCGGGCAGCAAGGGCAACCCGAGGGGCTGCCCAAACAGCCCCTTGTTTTAATAAAAAAAATAAAAATTTTGGGTATGTTGGCCGGAATCCGGCGACGGAGCTCCGGCAACGGCGATGACGACTAGGGTTTCCAAAAGTGTTTTGGAATATCAAAGTGTCATGGGCCTTGAAGTTGTTGGGCCATTAGATGACTAACATAATTTGTGAAATTTAAATGGGCCAAAATGTTTTTGGTGAAAAATGATTTTTGGGCCCTTAAGTTTAAATTTACAAAAGTTGTACATTTTTTCTCATGAAATAAATAATTGAAGTTGGACTTTAATTATTTATAGTAAATTGTGATTTACAAGAAATTCGGTTATAAATAAATTAATTAGAAAGTAGACAAAGGAGTTTGTATACTTTGTTAATTTAGTTTATAATCGTGGCGGTTAGTGACTGGATCAAGATATATAATATTGTATCAATTAATTATTGTGATAATTAATTGATAGTGTATGATATGTGATATTATGCATGAAGGATGATCAAAAGCCCAAGCCCAATTTGCTAGGTGTATGCTAGGATATTTTGTGTTGAATGATTGTAATAATTATCAAATTTAAAGTAGGCTCGGTTATGGCCCGTTCCCACCCCATGAGATGTATCCCTATTTGCCATATATATTTATTTCGAAGTATTAGTATAATGGAAGATCAAGATTGGAAGATGGTTGCCTTGATAATTATGAAGATCGAAGACATGTAAATATTGGAGGCTAATGTAATAGTTGCATTTGCTTCCCATGTATTTCCCTAGGATTGGACCTAGGCCCGTGTTCAGCTCACACGAGCTATTAGTTTTGGGGCGATTGATCATCCTTGTTTTGTTTACTGTTTATAATATATGCATGATATGTTATAAATAATGAGTATGTGCGTTATTATTATGATAATAAAAAAGTTGCATGAATACGGCAAACATACGATCAAACATGGCGAGCTTTTAAATAAAATTAATGATGATACCTTTAAAAATTAAAAACCCTCATTTTGAATAAGATTCAAAATTAATATCAAGCCCGAAAAAGAGAATTATAAAGTTGTTTATAATTTCCATGTCTTCCATCGACAATGGGTGCATGATGAACGCTACCCATGTTCGGGGCTCGGCTCATATTATTGGGAGGGCCCTAGACACCGGAAAGCTGTGACATCCATTGACATGGTGATGTGAACTACGTGGAACACCCATGATTTCGGCTCATATTATTGAGGGAACTCATGGCGACCGTCCATTAAGGTTCAACATCGATGGTTAAGGCTTGACACATAAAGATGAACGACGTCATATTATTGGGTCCTAATCAAACGTGAGAAAAAAGTTTACGAAGAGGGTTGCATGGAGATGCAATTGGAAACTACCTTTTAGGAATTGTGATTGGCTGATATTATTTGGGATCATAATTCCCTAATTGGACCTTGCGTACCTACTGAGGAAAGGAGTTTCCCGTTTTCACTAGAGGGTAGTGAAAAATGTAAAAACAGTGGGAGCGAAAATTTATAATGTAAAAATCCATATTTTATATCTTATTAAATATTTTAAAATAGTCATTAACATTTATCTGTTTTACTTTTCAGTACAATTTTTGACAATGTCTTCGATTCGCAATCCGCTATCTGCAATACTCGAAAAACACATATTAACCTGACCTAATTACCTCACTTAGCTAAGAAACCTGAAAATTGTCTTGAATTCGGAAAAGAATGCATATACACTTACTGAGTCGCCCCCTGTTGAGGCTCCGACTAGCTGAACTCGTGAGGAATTGCAGACTTCAAGGATTGGTGTGACCATGACTTGAAAGCCAAGTGTTATATGCAGGCTTCTATGAATGATGAGCTGTAGAGGCGTTTTGAGGATGCAAAGAGTGCTGCTGACATTCATTTGCATCTCAAGGAGCTCATTGGTGAGCAAACACGGCCTCTTAGGCATGCTACCCTCAAGGAGCTAATCACTTTACGCATGCGAGATGAGGCTTCGGTCCATGAGCATGGCCTAAAGATGATTGAGCTTGTGGATTAAGCTCGTTGGCATGGATCTGATGTTGCCTTCGGAATTGACCACCGATGTGTTGCTCTTGTCACTGCCTAGCTCATTTGATCCTTTTGTGGTGAATTTCAATATGAACAAGATGGAGCCGACCCTTGAGGAGATGGCGAACATGCTTGTGACCTTTGAGTCCACCATCAAGAAAGAGAAGCCGGTTCTTTATGTGGGTTCTTCATCTGGTGCAAAGAATGGTCCACATGGGAAGGGAAAGGAGCATTCTTTCCAACGTCCCAAGAAGAACGTGCCCTTGAAGAGGCAGACTCCGAGTCCCGCTGTGGCAGCCACACCAGTTAAGGCTGACAACACTGCTGATGTATGTTATCACTGCAAGAAGCCTGGACCTTGGAGGCGTAACTGCAGGGAATATCTTGCCCAGAAGAGTTCTAGAAACGGTATGTTCTATATTGAACTAAACATTTCAATTAACTCTACTTCTTGGGTATTGGATACCGGCTGTAGCTCACATCTCTGTAATGATTTGCAGGTGATGGGAAGAAGTAGGAGACTTAGGGAAGGTGAGACCTTCTTGAGGATGGGCAATGGAGCAAGAGTTGCTGCCAAGGCCGTAGGAGATGTTTACTTGCTTTTGAACAATGATTTTAAGTTAATTTTAAGAGATGTTTTGTTTGTACCAGATTTGGTGAAAAACATTGTTTCCATTTCTATGCTTGATGAAGATGGTTTTTCTTGTTTATTTTGCAAAGGTGTGCAAAATTTACAAGAATGAATGTTTAATTGGTACTGGAAAACTTGAAAACGATCTCTACACCTTAAAATTGAAAGATATTCCACTAAACAATGTCTAAGCAATAACAACAACAAAGCAAAAACAAGATACTCTAAATTCGGCACAATTGTGGCATGCTCGATTAGGACATATTTCCCTAAGAAGGATGAACAAGCTAGTGGGAGTAGGCATGTTTGAGATGTCTGATATTAATGCTATCACGACTTGTGAATCCTGTATAAAAGGAAAGATGACAAAAATTCCCTTTAAGAGCCACGTGGAACGAGCCAAAGGGTTATTGGATTTGATCCATACTGATGTGTGCGGTCCGCTTAGCATCACCACTAAGCATGGATGTGCCTACTTCATCACCTTTACTGATGACTTTTTGAGGTATGGGTATGTGTATTTGATGAAGTACATGTCTGAATCCTTTGAAAGGTTCAAAGAGTTCAGAAGTGAAGTAGAGAAACAGTTGGGACGAAGCATCAAGTCACTTTGATCGGAACGAGGTGGTGAGTACTTGAGTGCCGAGTTCCAAGAGTATCTTGGGGAGAATTGGATTCTCTCGCAGTGGATTCCGCCTGCTACACCATCCTTTTGGGTATATGCGGTTGAGACAGCGGCACTGTTGTTGAACAATGTCCATTCAAAGGCAGTTGTTAAGACACCATATGGGATATGGATGGGTAAGCCTCCCAAATATTCTTATCTTAGAATATGGGGGTACCCTGCTTATGTGAAGTAGGTAGTGGGAGATAAATTGGATAGTCGATCTATTTTATGTTACTTTGTTGGATATCCAAGGAATTCTGTTGGATATTATTTCTATCATCCCCAAGAAACAAAGGTGTTTGTTTCTAGGAATGCAACTTTTTTGGAAAAGAAATTTCTATTGGATAGAAAATGGGAGATGATAGAACTAGAAGAGGTTCGAGAAACACCCACAATTGAAGAACCCACACCCGAAGAGCCAAGAGAGGAGATACAAGCTCCTAGAAGATCCGAGAGAGTCTCGAGACCACCTATGAGGTATGGTATACTTCTTGAAGAGGGCCATGATGAGCCTAACCATGGATGTGATCCAAGGACCTTCAAGGAAGCAATATATGATGCCTGATTCATCCAAGTGGCTTGATGCAATGGAATCTGAGATCAATTCCATGCATTCGAACCAAGTGTGGAATCTCGTGGATCCTCCTAGGGGAATTTTTCCCATAGGGTGTAATTGGATTTACAAGAGGAAACTTGGGGCGGATGGGAAGGTATTGACCTTCAAGGCGCGATTGGTAGCAAAATGATTTCGTCCTCGAAATCGCAGGTAATTCTATCAATGTAAGTATACGAGGCAATATAATCCAAAGCTGAATAATTACTTACATCATGTAAACAACTCGGGATATTTCTGTCTCATATCTCCTTCTGTCTCCCAAGTCGCTTCTTCAGTGCCATGACAACTCCACTGAACTTTCACTAGCGGAATAGTCTTCGTTCTGAGTTGTTTCTCTTTCCGATCAAGAATCTGTATCGGTTGTTCAACATAACTCAACCTCTGATCCAGCTCAGCTTCGTCAGGCCGAATGACATGAGAATAATCTGGCATGTATCTACGCAGCATCGATACATGAAAAACGTCATGTATCCCGGATAGAGAAGGACGAAGAGCCAGTCGATAGGCTCGATCGCCAATCTTTTCAAGAATTTCATAAGGACCGATGTATCTAGGAAGACAACTTCCCGCGTTTGCCAAATCTGACAATGCCTCTGAAAGGGAAATCTTCAAGAAGACTCTGTCCCCTCTTTCAAATACAAGCGGTCTACGTCTGATATTTGCATATTTGGCTTGCCTATCCT
Source organism: Primulina tabacum (assembly GCF_025594145.1). Lineage (NCBI taxonomy): Eukaryota > Viridiplantae > Streptophyta > Magnoliopsida > Lamiales > Gesneriaceae > Primulina > Primulina tabacum. The sequence continues at coordinate 37,204,123 of NC_134550.1, read as the reverse complement.
GTGCTGTTTTCATTCTCTTCTGGATTATCTTCACCTTCTCAGTCATCTCTCGAATCATATAAGGCCCAAGTTCTGGTACTTCAGATATATCATCCCAGTACAACGGAGATCTGCACTTTTTGCCATACAATGCTTCAAACGGTGCCATCTCTATGCTCGTTTGATAGCTGTTGTTGTACGAGAATTCACACAACGGTAGTGAATCTTGCCAACTAGTGCCAAAGTCTAGCACTACAGCTCTCAGCATATCCTCTAAAGTCTGGATAGTCCGCTCTGACTGTCCATCTGTCTAGGGATGATAAGCAGTACTCAGGTTCAACAACGTACCTAAATGCTTGCTGCAGACTGTGCCAAAATAGAGAAGTGAATCGTGGATCACGATCTGATACGATAGACTTCGGCACACCATGCAATCTGACTAGCTCTCGGACATATATCTTAGCCATCTGCTCATGTCTGTACGTCATTCTGTACGGAATAAAATACGCTGATTTGGTTAATCTGTCTATCACAACCCAAATAGCATCACAACGCCGGGATGATCGAGGTAACTTCGTCATGAAATCCATGGAAATGTGATCCCATTTCCATTCAGGAATAGACAAACTCTGAAGTAAACCTCCGGGCTTCTTTCTTTCGGCCTTCAACTGTTGGCAATTTAAGCACTTAGACACATATTCGGCAATATCTGATTTCATCTGTTTCCACCAGAACTGTGTCTTCAAGTCGTTGTACATTTTTATGCCACCAGGGTGAATGCTGAACCGACTACAGTGCGCTTCTGACATAATTTGCTTTTTCAAATCTGAAACATCGGGCACTACAAGACGGTTATTCACATACAGGACAAAGCCATGTATCTGATATTCAGACTGATGTCCTGATCTGACCATCTGAATTGACTTCTGTACATTCTGATATGTTATTTGAGCTTCTTTGATTTTCATGATCAAATCTGGCTCAACTTGAATCGTGGCAAGTCTTAATGATCTACTATCTGTGTCAAATGCTAAACCAGACAAACAACAATCTTCAACTAAATTCGAAACACCTAGCGTCGATAAGGATAGGGCACAAACCTTTCGACTCAAGGCATCTGCAGCTGCATTTGACTTCCCGGATAGTACTTGATCTCGCAATCAAAATCTTTCAGTAGATCAAGCCATCTACGCTGCCTCATGTTCAACTCTGACTGAGTAAACAGATACTTCAGGCTTTTATGGTCAGAGTAAATCTCAAATTTTTCACTATAAAGATAATGACGCCAAATCTTTAATGCAAATACGATAGCCGCCAATTCAAGATCATGAATGGGGTATCGAATCTGGTGTGGCTTCAGCTGTCTAGAGGCATATGCGATCACATGACCTTGCTGCATAAGAACACATCCCAGCCCTCTGTGAGATGCATCACAATATACAACGAAATCGCCAGTACCTGAAGGAATCATCAAGACAGGTGCACTGGTCAGCCTCTTCTTCAACTCTAGTAAGCTAGACTCGCAATCCTCTGACCACACAAATGGTGTATTCTTTTGCGTCAACTGGGTAATCGGCTTCGCAATGCTGGAGAAATCTTTGATGAATCGTCTATAGTACCCATGCTAGACCCATGAAAATGCGTATCTCATGCACCGAAGTCGGTCTCGGCCAACTGATCACAGCTTCCACTTTACTCGGATCCACAGAAATACCATCTCCAGATATGATATGACCCAAGAAGACAACCTGTCTCAGCCAAAACTCAAACTTTGACAGTTTCGCATATAATCTTTCATTTCTTAGTGTTTGCAACACAATTCTCAAATAATTGGCATGTTCATTCAAATTCTTAGAATATACCAGAATATCATCAATAAAAACAATCACAAACTCATCCAAGTACCTCTGAAAGACTCGGTTCATTAATGCCATGAACACCGCTAGGAGCATTCGTTAAACCGAAAGGCATGACAATAAATTCATAATGTCCATACCTTGTTCGAAACGCTGTCTTCGGTATATCAATATCTCATACTCGCACCTGGTGATATCCAGATATCAGATCGATCTTGGAATAGATAGATGATCCCTGCAACTGATCAAATAAGTCGTCGATACGAGGCAAAGGATATTTGTTCTTTATTGTTGCCTTGTTCAGTTGCCTGTAATCTATACACAATCTCATAGAACCGTCTTTCTTTCGCACAAATAGCACTGGTGCGCCCCAAGGAGATACACTTGGTCTGATATATCCCTTGGCTAGAAGATCTTCTAGTTGTGCTTTCAATTCTTTCAACTCTATAGGCACCATCCTATACGGAGCTCGAGATATAGGAACGGTACCTGGAATAAGATCAATACTAAAATCTACCTTTCGAGCTGGAGGTAACCCTGGAATCTCGTCAGGAAATACATCTGCAAACTCCCGTACGACTGGCAAGTCTGCCAATGCCGGGCTCGATTTCTGTAGATCTACAGAATAAATAAGGAACCCTTCTGCTCCTTTCTGCAACAATCTACTCATAGTCAAAGCAGATACTAAGGGAATCCGAGATCTAGAACCCTTTCCGTAGAATTTCCACTCTTCTGTCATTTCAGGTCTGAATCTGACAATCTTGTGAAAACAATCTACGGTAGCTCTGTACTTGGTCAACGTGTCAATCCCGACAATACAATCAAAATCAGATAAGCCAAGTACAACACAGTCTAAATCAATTTCATGTCCCTCAAACTGTAGTATACAATGTCTAACTGAAGTTACAGATATCAGACCACTCCCCAACGGAGAAGAAATAGACACTACAGTAGACAATGACTCGATAGGCAATGCATATGTCAATGCAAAACGTTCTGATATGAATGTACGTGATGCATTTGTATCTATCAATAGATATGCAGGATAACCGCAAAGAACAGTTACCTGCAATCACATCGTCTGGTACATCTTGGGCTTGCTCTTCCGTCAATGCAAACACCTGAGCTTGTTGTCTGGGAGGTTGGCTCACTGTCTGGCCACCTCTGGCTCTAGGCTGGGACTGTGCAGATGGCGGCTGGAATGAATGTACTGACGAAGCTTGCCTTTCGGGCTGAGTCACTGATGCTGATGACCCTGCACTCTGAAATCTCTGGGCACCTCTCTGGGGACGGACTCTGGCGAAATGTCCCTGTTGCTTACATATGTTACATCTGCCCATCACTCTCTGACACTGCTCTGTGGCATGTCGGCCTCCACAAGTAGTGCAATACACACCTGTCACATCTGTACTCTGGCCAAGGACCTCTCTGTCTTGACCCACTGGAGCTCGACGAACTGCTCCCTGATCTATTAAACTGCTTACCCTTAACTTTCAAAAAATCCTTCTTGCCACTACTACTGCTTCCACTATCAAATCGAGGAGGAGGTGGTGGAAATTGGGCGGCAGGCTGTGGCGGTCTCTGGCTCTGAGCACTATAAGAAGCTCCTCGCTGCCTGATCAAGCCAGCCTCTGCTCCTTTTGCTCGGTTCAGTGCATCAGAAAAGGTATTGGGTCGTCCCGTGTTCTCCAAAGTAAAAATATCCGGGTTCAAACCATTGATGAACTGGTCCGCGACCGCTTCGTCATTTCCTGCCACGTGTGGCGCAAATCGGAGCAAAGAAGAAAACTTGGCAACATACTCTTCTATGTTCCACTGCCCCTGTCTCAAGTTGGCAAATTCGGCCTTTTGTCTTTTCGATACGACACTGGAAAGAAACGTTGATAAAATTCATCTGTAAATACTTTCCAAATAATATCGATACCTCGATGTTCTAAGGCTCTTTTTGTGGTCAACCACCAGCTTTTCGCAACTTCTTGCAATGATGCCCAATCAGCTTCACTCTACGTTCATCTGTATAGGCAAGTGATTCAAATAACATCTCTATATCATCCAACCTAGCTTTCGCAATCCGCTGCATTCTCAGTGCCTTTCAAAGTCGGGGGTCGGAATGACTGAAACCGCTTCAACAGAGTCTCCATCGGGGTAGCGGTTACGTCCATCTGGGTACCTGACGTACTCCCTTGTTCTGGCACTTGTCTTGCAGCTGGTTGCGGTATCCTTCTAGGCGGCATATCTGGTTATCAAACAGATTGGATACAATCTATACAATCTGTCTCAGCCCTCCTCTGATCATATACCTCTGATCCAGAATCGGTTCTGATTCAGTCTTTACAAGTATATGCTGTAAATCAACTCAGATACAATACAACATATAACAGGGAAAGCATTAAATCATGCTAGCACATCAAAAGCAAGGAAGAAGACTAGATCTACCCCGCTCATTCTATTCTATCTCAGTCTATAGAACCTACTGCTCTGATACCACCTGTTGTGGGGACCCGGTCTCTAACTCAATTCTTTTCGGGATTAATCGGATCTTTATTCAAAATGTGGGTCAAAATTTTGCTTTTTATCATTAATTCAAATGTATGTAAACAAGCACAAGATAGTTCTATATTTATTTCATTACAATAAACATAATATACATGTCTTGTTTTATCCATATTCTACAAACCAGTATTTAAGTACAGTACATGTCAAAAGTACAACTACTAGTTCATCTGCTACGCCCGTGATCACCACGCTATGTCCATCTCTCATCTCTGTCGCGACCCTGATCCTGTCCCACCTGTTGTTATGCACACATACAGACATAACAACAGCCGGAAACTCCGGTGAGAACAAATCCCAGTATAAAACATGTATACATGCTGATACATAATCATAAATCATGAATCAAAGCAATAATAATGGGCTCCATAGTCTATGAAACCAATCTATATAAACATGCAATTAAGTCAAATCATGTCTTGACTTGACTCGACTCTACTCCAGGGATCCCGGTGTGAATAAGACGGTCACTGTCTGTCACCTACCCTCCCAATCGGGGTAACTGTACGTCTTATTCCTAGACTTCGGTCATGTCTGTATCGAATGTCTACAATCGGAGGATGTCTGCTCCTATGCGTCGATACACCGAACGTCTAGAAGTTTGGCAAATCTGCCAATGACTCTCCTATCTCAAATGCATGAATATAAATCTATAAATGCATAATCATATCAAGAGATTTGAATATAATCTATAAACAAATCATAATCATATCAAAAGACAAGCAACTAATCTAGTATGTGATTTTGTTGTGAAACTCAAACTGAATCTCATTTGAGTTGTGTCTTCCCCAAACAAAACATGCATTATACCTTCTTGTCGTTGGAATCAATCGAGATCTCGAAGTCGATTATAAAGTCTGTCACTTCAATCTGAAATGGCAATGTATAGATGTACTCTATCAAGATACAATTCAAAGTAAGTCTGATACAACTCATTACTCAATCACAATATAATCTCGACGGCATAACAGTGTAGTTTTTGATACAAATCAACTCAATTATCATTACTCAATAATAATCCACATAATCCTCAACACATCTCCATCATAGTTTCAGAATCTGCACAATCTCATACCCATATCTGTACTGAAAATCGTAACAATATCATGTGCCATCATTTTCTCAATTCGTTTACGTTTCTACGATGTCTATAACATTTATAATCCAGAGAACATATAATCCCAAGCATATCAGCATTTCTCCAACATGTATACTTCGAAACATGTTAAAACTTAACCAAACTTACATCCTTTTGCAGCCCTTAAAGAGAGGAGCAAGATTCTATGCTTGGATTAAAGTTTGGATGAATATATCTTGCACAAGCTCAACTATAGGATGAAAAGAACCTTGAACTTAAAAGCGAAATTCCTCTCGATTCTTTGTTGTTCAGACATGAGGAATGAAAGACACCACATTATATTGCATGTTCAAGGGCAAGTGTCCTTATTTTTCAAGCAACACGTAAGACCCCGGGTGCACTACTTCTCCGACCACGGGTGCGCCCATGCTTCGACAGGTCTTTTCATTTTTAAAATTCGACGACCGCGGTTGCGGTGTCCTGGGGACCGCAGGTGCGGTCTTGCTTCGCATAAAATTTCCTACCCTATTGGCCATGCACCGCGGGTGCGGTACTTCTTCACCGCGAGGTGCGGTGTCACTTCTGTAAATAATCTCCAACTCTCTGTCCATCAACCGCGGGTGTGGTCTTGTTCGTAGTGCGGGTGCGGTCTAGACTTTATGCAACCCTTCATAATCTCATTCAGTGCCTCTCTTTACATGTCATGCATACTCGTATCTTCCGAATATCACATCAATGAAGACTAATAAATCTCAAGCCTTACACATAATACATGCTAAAAATCGTAGTACACGCATACGACATCATTTCTTCGATCCGGTTTCGAATCTATAATCACTACAATCATATGGACACATGATCTCTATCATATCAAGCTTTCCCCAACATCAATATTTTAAATCATGCTGGAAATGAATGAAACTTACATCCCCTTGAAGCCTTTGATGAGAGGAACAATAATCTCAACTCGGAATACAAATCGGATGACTAAATCTTGAGAAATCTTACTTCAAAGCCTTGAAGAAACTTGAAGTATTCTCAAAGTTCTCTCGGTGGATTCCTATAGTTTTCTTCACTGAAATGAAAGGTTACACTTTATATATGCATGGCAAGAACACATGGCTCATTCTTTGGATTACACGTCTCGCGCATATGCGCGACATCACCCGCGCATATGCGCGAGACCTACTGGTCTCGGCAATGTCAATCTTAATTCCTCGCGCATATGCGCGCCTCATCTCACGCATATGCGCCAAAGATTCTGGACGTGTCGCGCATTTGCGCGTATCTACTCGCGCATGTGCGCCAATGTTTCTAGAAATTTCACGCATATGTGCGTATCTACTCACGCATGTGCGCCAATGTTTCTGGAAATGTCGCGCATATGCGCCCGGACTGTTCCGGCGCATATGCGCCGAGCTCATCTCACACCAAAAATTGCATCTACTTTTCCGTCTCTTCCGTTCCGATACAATACGTCTACAATCCCTTTAATTATCAACAAAACAAGTCTAATTATGATAATCCAATTCTCTTTTCTCTGTTGGATTGATATCTATATAGTATCTCTGTCTCTGTACCTATATCCCATCGATTTACATCGATAACTCTGAGGGATATATGTCTATGGTCGTTGATCAACTAATTGCATGCAATCTATGACTATGTATCTATCAATCCAATAAATCATTTAAACTCTCTCTCTGGCATTAAATCAAACACTTTGAAGACTCTTTTCTCTTTTATTCCCTTTTTCACAATTGAGACATAAAAATGCCTCCATAATTTACAACAAAGTCTATCAATACATATCACGAATCAAATGAAGGGAATAGCACATTAAAACCATTGAAACACCATACATATATTATCATGTGAGCACAAGGAATGAAATTCCACTTACAACCAATAGAAACCTTGATTCCATACTCTCAGTTGAATTCCTACAACAATAAACCATAAATTACACCATCAACATCTCAATAATCATAAACCCAAATCAATTAATCCATAACACCAACACCAACACCAAACCCATGATTTCACCCAACACCAAAACCAAGAAATAACCAAACCAAAAGCTTACCTTAGCTTCTAGAACCAACAAGAACCTTGATTACACCACAAATCACCAACTAGGAGCTTGAATCAAAGAAATGAAAAGAAGAAATAAAGAAACCCTAGTCTCCCCAAGAGCTGCAAACCGAGAAGAACCGATAGAAATGAGAGAAATGAGCCAAACACATCAACTTATATCACTTGAAACTCGAAACACGCTTCTACTGTTCATGCACCGCGGGTGCGCTACCTTCCTCACCGCGGGTGCGGTGTGCCTTCGGCAACACAACCAAAAATTCTGAATCTGACGACCGCGGGTACGGTGACTATCACACCTGCGGGTGCGGTGTCTGTTCGGCAATCCACCAAAAATGCTGCAATAAAGACCGCGGGGGCACTGCTCAATTACCGCGGGTGCAGTCTGGTCTCGGCCAAAACAAACTCTTATGCAACTAAAATTGAATCGAAACGCTGATACAATACAACTACCATCAACTAATATCAACAATGCCACAAAACAATAATAACCAACAATACTATGACCCATAATCACAACTCTCAACATCTAAACCAAATAATCCATAAACATACGAAAACTTAAACCGTACCGTACACCAGGCTTGGCTATTACAATCTACCCTCCTTAAGAGAATTTCATCCTCGAAATTGACATCACTACGCAAAAAGCTCGGGATACTTCTCTTTCATCTCATCCTCTGTTTCCCACGTGGCTTCTTCAATCAAATGATTCCTCCAAAGGACTTTAACAATGCCGATCTCTTTGTTTCTCAAAACTCTAACTCTGCGATCCAGAATCTGGACCGGAATCTCTTGGTAAGTCAAATTCGGCGTCAAATCCAATGGCTCGTGGCGAAGAACATGGGAAGGATTCGCAATATACTTCTTGAGCATGGAGACATGAAAAACATTATGAACTCTGTCAAGATCTGGCGGTAGGGCTAACCTGTAAGCTCGATCACCAACTCTGTCCAAAATCTCAAATGGACCAATAAATCTCGGACTCAACTTTCCCTTCTTGCCAAACCGCATCACACCCTTAAGAGGTGCTATCTTCAAGAACACATGGTCGCCCACCTCAAACTGCAACGGTCTACGACGCACATCAGCATAACTCTTCTGTCTCGACTGTGCTGTCTTCATCCTCTCTCGAATAACTGCAACAACATCAGCCGTCTGTTGGACTAAATCTGGACCCAACATCTTCCTCTCACCAATCTCATCCCAATACAAGGGCGATCTACACTTTCTGCCATAAAGTGCTTCATACGGTGCCATGCCAATCGTCGCTTGGTAGCTATTATTGTACGTGAACTCAACAAGAAGCAATTTGAAATCCCAGCTACCAGGATAATCAATAGTACAAGCTCTGAGCATATCCTCTAGAATCTGAATAACTCTCTCTGATTGACCATCGCTCTGGGGGTGATATGCTGTACTGAATGCTAACCGTGAACCCATAGCTCTGTGCAATCTCTTCCAAAACTCTGAAGTAAATCTAGGGTCACGATCAGACACGATCGACATAGGAACACCATGAAGTCTAACAATCTCTGCTATGTACTCTTCGGCATACTGGTTCATAGAATACGTCGTCTTGACTGGAAGAAAATGCGCTGACTTGGTCAACCGATCAACAATAACCCAAATAGAGTTAAGACCTTTCTGCGTCCTTGGAAGACCAGTCACGAAGTCCATCGTAATATGCTCCCATTTCCATTGAGGAATCGGTAATGACAGCAATGTCCCAGCAGGTCTCTGATGCTCGATTTTCACCTGCTGACAAGTTAGGCACTAAGAAATAAACATGGCAATATTCTTCTTCATACCTGGCCACCAATAGAGTCTACGAAGATCCTGATACATCTTGGTACCACCTGGATGTATCGAGTATGGCGCGGTATGTGCCTCCGTCAAGACGTCTCGCCGAATATCATAACCAGTAGGAACACAAATACGGCCTCTGAAAGTCACCAAACCATCTCCATTCAATCCAAACTCTGAATTACCTCTCTCCTCTGCTCTGGCTCTCAACTCTGTCAACTGTAAATCATTGACCTGCTCTCTACGGATCCTGTCCGTCAATGTAGCCCGAATGACCAATGCTGAAAAGCGAGCAATGGTCCCCGGAACAACCAAAGCTATCTCTTCTCGCTGCAAATCTAACAACAATGGCTTCTGAATCAAAGAATTCAAAGAAGAACTCGACTTACGGCTCAAAGCATCTGCTACAACATTTGCCTTCCCTGGGTGGTAGCTAATAGTCACATCATAGTCTTTGACAAGCTCTAACCACCGTCTCTAGCTCATATTGAGTTCCTTCTGGGAAAATAAATACTTCAAACTCTTGTGGTCCGTGAAAATTTCACACTTTTCGCCATATAAGTAATGTCTCCAGATTTTCAAGGCGAAAACCACAGCTGTCAGTTCCAGATCATGCGTAGGATAATTTTTCTCGTAGTCCTTCAACTGGCGAGAAGCATAGGCTATAACCTTTCCACGTTGCATCAGCACTGCACCAAGACCTTTCTTCGACGCGTCAGTATAAACAACAAAGTCCTCTGAACCCCCGGAGCTGTCGTCAATCTATCTTTCAACTCTTGAAATCCACTTTGGCATTCATTGGACCACTCAAACTTCACAGTCTTCCTCGTCAGATTGGTTAACGACAGGGCAATCTTGGAGAAATCTGAAATAAAACGACGATAAGAACCCGTCAAACCAAGAAAACTGCGTACCTCTGATACAATGGTAGGGATAGGCCATTTCTGAATCGCCTCGATTTTCACTAGGTCAACCGCTATACCATCATTCGAGACAACATGGCCTAAGAAAGAAATCTGCTCCAACCAGAACTCACATTTCTTCAACTTAGCATACAACCTCTTCTCTCTCAACAACTGAAGAACAACTCTGAGGTGCTCTGCATGAAGCTCTCTGGTCTTGGAATAAATCAATATGTCATCGATGAAAACAATGACAAAGCTATCCAAATACGGCTTGAACAATCGGTTCATCAGATCCATGAAGACTGAAGGAGCATTAGTCAGACCAAAAGACATCACAAGAAATTTATAATGACCATACCTGGTCCGAAACGCCGTCTTAGGGATATTAGACTCCCTAACTTTCAACTGATAATAGCCAGATCGCAGATCAATCTTCGAAAACACGGTAGCCCCTTGCAGTTGGTCAAAAAGATAATCTATCCGTGGCAACGAATATTTATTCTTGATAGTCACTTTGTTGATCTCTGTGTAATCTATACACAGCCGCAAAGACCAATCTTTCTTCTAGACAAATAGAACCGGAGCTCCCCAAGGCGAAGAACTCGGCCGAATGAAACCTTTATCTAAAAGATCCTGCAACTGCGTCTTCAACTCTTTCATTTCTGTAGGGGCCATTCTGTACGGAGCCTTGGAAATAGAAACCGTACCTGGAACTAGATCAATCACAAACTCCACATCTCTGTCCGGCGGCAAACCCGTCACATCATCCTCAAAAACATCAGGGAACTCTCTCACCACATCAATATCATCAATATTCAATTTCACAATTCTATCCACATCAACAATCGAAGCCAAAAACCCATCACAACCTCTAAACAACAACTTCTTAGCCTCAAGACATGAAATAAAAGGAAGGACCAGCGAAGTACCTGCACTGGCGAGCATACCTTCCCTATTGCCATCATCTGCAAATTTCACCATCTTAGCAACGCAATCAATCACTACACGATAGGTTGATAGCCAATCCATGCGAAGTATAATATCAAACGCAACCATCGGGATAACAATCAAATCGGCATAAACCACCCGTTCATCAATTTGAACAGAGCACGCATACACAATAGATTTCGGGCACAACACATTCCCCGAAGGCAATACAACATTAAACTGGAGGGGAAGAACAGAAGGAACTATACCCAAAGATCTCAAAAATAGTTCAGACATAAAAGAATGAGTAGCAGCTGTATCAATCAATGTCGTAGCTACTCTGCCTGAAATTAAAATAGTGCTAGAGATCACAAAAGAATCATGGTTTATACCTTCCTTTGTCATGGTGAAGATGCGACCCTGCACCTTCTCTTTACTCGCTCCTCTTGGACAATCCTTGGCAATATGGCCTGCAGTACCACATCGGTAACAAGTATGAGTACCAAATCTGCACTCTCCCCTATGATGCCTACCGCACTTGGGACACAATGGTTTCTCGGGATCAAATGGAACTGCCGGTGGTTTAGGACTCGGCTCTAACTTGCCTTTCCCTTTGAAACTGCCCTTTCCTATTTGACTTGAACCTTGGCCTCTTTGTGCAATGGCCTGCTGCCTCGCTTGTCTCTCTCTGGCAATGTCTTTCTCATCTTGCTCGGCCAACAAAGCCTTAGCCACAATCTCTTTGAATGTCACTGCCTTCGACATATTAATGTCCCTTCTGATTTCTGCTCTAAGGCCTCTAATGAAATGAGCACCTTTGTCTTTGTCATTGGAAGCAATATATGGGGCAAACAGACAGCCCTCTTCGAATTTCAGAATGTACTCATCAACATTCATACCTCCCTGTCGAAGCTCCAAGAACTCAGTCACCTTCCTAGCTCGAAGTGCGTCTGGGAAGTACTTGTCATAGAAAAGATCAGTGAACTCTGACCACTTCAATGCCGGAGCATCCACACTAACCTGGGTAGCATTGCACCAAATGCGTGCAGCCTTGACTAACATGAACACTTGCACATCCAACTCTGTCTTTGTCTGCATAGTTGAGATGATCAAAAATAGCCTCAAGTGCCTTGATCCACTCTACTGCCACCAACGGATCAGTGCTTCCTGCTAATTCAGGCGGATCCATCCTCTTGAAAGCAGTAAAGATCCCATCAGTACCAACTGCTTGTGCCAGTTGGCCTCTCACTTGACCTCTACCTTGACCTCTACCTTGCAAACGTAGTAACTGTTGGATCTGCTCACTGTGGACCTTAGCTTGCTCTTTCAATAACTAGCCAAACTCATCGACAACTCTAGAGGAAGAACTATCCTCACCCTCTGCAGCTTTCCTCTTAGGAGGCATAACTCCTACAATGTGCTCACACAATACATATCAATAGATAACAATGAATAGATGTAGAAGAAGACATACCCGGACTGTTGAAAGTAGACGAAGTCATATGCATTGGTCCGAAGAACGGTGCTCTGATACCACTAAATGTAACACCTTTGACCGGTTTAATAAAATAACAGCGCGGAATTTAAAATTTTCTAAAAAGAAAGAAGGATTTAAAATACATGTCAATGTATAATCAAAAGTATATACATGATCAATAAATTGATACAACAAAAATACAAAATATCAGTTTTTGTGATCATGTCAAAAATGCTATCAAAATAGTTTTCTTCCTTCCTTCTCTATATGCATATGACTCCGGCCCACAATCAACGTCCCGGCCCGTCGCTCTTATCTGCATCACATGAAATAACTGAAATGAGTATAAACCTCAGCAAGTGGAACTCTTGCATAGCAATGGATACATATATCATACTCTGAAAAACATGGCTTTGAAATCATTAAATACCATCAACTCTTTAAACATGAATAACATAGCATAATATAACAATAAGATGGTATTTCTCTTTTCTCTGTTGGATTGATATCTATATAGTATCTCTGTCTCTGTACCTTTATCCCATCGATATATATCGATAACTCTGAGGGATATAAGCCTATGGTCGTTGATCAACTAATTGCATGCAATCTATTACTATGTATCTATCAATCCAATAAATTATTTAAAATCTCTCTTTGGCATTAAATCAAACACTTTGAAGACTCTTTTCTCTTTTATTCCCTTTTTCACAATTGAGACATAAAAATGCCTCCATAATATACAACAAAGTGTATAAATACATATCACGAATCAAATGAAGGGAATAGCACATTAAAACCATTGAAACACCATACATATATTATCATGTGAGCACAAGGAATGAAATTCCACTTACAACCAATAGAAACCTTGATTCTATACTCTTGGTTGAATTCCCACAACAATAAACCATAAATTACACCATCAACATCTCAATAATCATAAACTCAAATCAATTAATCCATAACACCAACACCAACACCAAACCCATGATTTCACCCAACACCAAAACCAAGAAATAACCAAACCAAAAGTTTACCTTAGCTTCTAGAACTACCAAGAACCTTGATTACACCACAAATCACCAACTAGGAACTTGAATCAAAGAAATGAAAAGAAGAAATAAAGAAACCCTAGTCTCCCCAAGAGCTGCAAACCGAGAAGAACCGATAGAAATGAGAGAAATGAGCCAAACACATCAACTTATATCACCTAAAACTCGAAACACGCTTCTACTGTTCATGCACCGCGGGTGCGCTACCTTCCTGACCGCGGGTGCGGTGTGCCTTCGGCAACACAACCAAAAATTCTGAAACTGACGACCGCGGGTGCGGTGTCTGTTCGGCAATCCACCAAAAATGCTGCAATAAAGACCGCGGGGGCGCTGCTCAATTACCGCGGGTGCAGTCTGGTCTCGGTCAAAACAAACTCTTATGCAACTAAAATTGAATTGCAACGCTGATACAATACAAATACCATCAACTAATATCAATAATGCCACAAAACAATAATAACCAACAATACTATGACCCATAATCACAACTCTTAACATCTAAACCAAATAATCCATAAACATACGAAAACTTAAACTGTACCGTACACCAGGCTTGGCTATTACACTTATCCTCTCGATGAATGATAACCACTTGAAAAGTCCAAGGAGGGTAGTTCGATAGAATCAGCATATGACTACACATCTGCATGTTTGGACATCTCTATGCCCTTACCAAGAAACGCGGTACACAACATCACATATGCTAGTCTCGAACTCAAACGACCTTTATCAATGTTTTAGGCGGCTGAATCGACTAGGAACAAATTTAGATTATACAGTATTTACAAATGAGTTTCAACATCGAATTACGATTCATTTGTATTAAAGTATAATCAAGGACTTTATCTATGTTGATTGCATGCGTATACAGATAAAGTTTAATGCCATAATCAAATAAAATCGTAAAATATTATTAAAATAAAGATTGTTTTACATTAGAGTCAATAAAGCCCAAGCCACAAGTTGACTTGCCGGGCACCTATTCTAACAAAAATAATACCAACATATATTTACACAAGTAAAATATGATCATTTTTTGAGAATTTGAATAGAGTCTTATCAACTGATCCAACAGTAAAATCATGATCAGTTAGAAATTTTGAAAGTGTTTCATACCAAGCTCATGGAACTTGTTTAAGACCAAATAGAGCTTTGTTCAAATGATAAACATGATCAGGTAGAGAGTAATTAACAAAACCTAGTGGTTGTTCAACGTATACTTCTTCTTGCAACTGACCATTCAGAAATGCACTCTTCACGTCCATTTGGTATACTTTAAAGTTTTTGAATGAGGCATAAGCAAGAAATATTTTGATTGCTTCCAATCTTACAACTGGTGCATATGTCTCATCATAATCTATTCCTTCTTCTTTTATGTATCCTTTTGCTACAAACCTAGCTATATTGCACACAACTAAACCGCATTCGTTCATTTTGTTTCTGTACACCCATTTCGTACTTGTAACACTATTAGAAACTGGTCTTGGAACTAAGTTCCAGACATTGTTATGGCTAAATTGATTTAGTTCTTCATGCATAGCATTTATCCAGTTAGGATCATCAAAAGCTTCATCAATTTTCTTTGGTTCAAGTTGAAAACAAAAGCTGAATGAATAAATAAATTAAACATTTTATTTCGAGTTCTTACTGGATCAAATGAGCTACCTATCACCAATTCTGGTGGATGAGATTTCTTCCATCTGTATTCAGCATTTTTTGCATCGATTTCAGCAACTGAATGTTCTCTTCATTTTCAGTTGCTGCTTCTTCAGTTGGTATTTGAATATTATCACTTTTCTCTGCCAACTGATTATCAGGAACAATTTCTTGTTCAACTAATTGATCCAGCACTTCTGGTTCTGGTGTTTGAAGGATATTTTGATTGATGTTATTTTCTTCTTCATTATCGTCCTCCAAACTTATATCTGTAAAGAGATCAACTAGCTCAACTGGATCAGTTGGCTTATAAGTTAGTACAGATTCATCTAATACCACGTGAATTGACTCTTCGACATTCAAAGGTCATTTGTTAAATACTCGATAAGCTTTACTAACTGATGAATAACCAAAAATATTCCTTCTGCAGATTTAGCATCAAAAGCTTTTAAATGATTTTTGTCATTATTGAGAATAAAACATCTGCAGTCGAATATCTTGAAATAAGAAACCACACTTTTACGTCCATGCCAGATCTCATATGGCGTTTTCAAATGATTTTTATTAATCATTTATCTATTCTGAGTGTAACACACAGTGTTTACTGCTTATGCCCAAAACCTCTGAAAAATACCATAATCAACAAGCATTGTTCTAGCAGCTTCATTAAGGGTTCGATTTCTTCTCTCAGCTACACCATTTTGTTGAGGTGTTCTGGCTGCTGACAGCTCATGCTTGATCCCAGTATTTTCTAAAAATTGTGAACGATTTTGATTGATGAATTCAATCCCTCGATCAAACCTTATTCTATCAATATCAACTGATTTTTTATTTAATAATCTTTTGAAAAGTTTAATCAATTGTACAACAGTTTGGTCTTTAGATTTTAGAAAGATAAGCCAAGTAAATCTTGAAAAATCATCAACAATTACCAAGGTATATTTCATTCCCCCTAAAATCATGACTGGTATAGGACCAAAAAGATCCATATGCAGCAGTTCTAAGCATCTGGAGGATGATTTACTTCCCTTGTTTTAAATGAAGATCTTACTTGCTTACCAAACTGACATGCTGAACAAATTTTATCCTTTGAAAAATCTATTTTGGGAAAACAAGTTACAAGATCATGGTTACTGAATAAGCAATAGACTTAAAGTTTAGGTGGTTCAACCTTTTACTCCATAACCAATTCTTAAAAGATTTTGAAGCTATAAAACAAACTAGTGCATTATGTTGATCAGTCCAACTTAATTTGTAAGTATTTCCACAACGATTGCCTGTTAAAATGATCTCATCAGTTGAGTTTCTAACTGAGCAAGTGTGTATGGTGAACTGAACTGAGAAATTTTTGTTGCATAACTGACTGATGCTAATCAAGTTATACTTCAAATTCTCAATTAAAACTGATGTTTGAACCAGTGTATTTGATCAGGTGGGATAACAAATTTGCATTCCCTGTCATGTGCCACGAGCATCCACTGTCCAGATACCAGATTGATTCTTTGTTTGTACCTGTCACCTGCAATCACACACAATGAATAATTTTGGTACACATATCTATTTGGGTCCTAAACTGATTAGTCCTTTTGGAACCCAGACTTTGATCAGTCTGACTGACTTTCTAGTTGCTGTGTTCCAAATGGTTTTTCCCGACTTGCGTGTTCTTGGTGTATTGTGTGCAGATGAGACAATATATGCTTTTTAGCCTTGTTCAACTGGTTGTTCAGCCGATATCTTTTCTGAGCTGGTTTACAGTTATGGTAATTGGAATAGCCATTTTGAGAAATCAAATGTTTATTGTTGAGCCTTTCAGGTGGCCAACTACACGAATCAGTTGAAGTTTTAGGGCTATAACCAATTTCATACCTTTTAGTCTTGTTCTTATTTTCAATAGACATTTCAACTGGTTTACTCGGCTCAGGTTGTTCTTGTACCACAACTGATTTCACAAAAGTGAATATATTTTCCTTTACCCATGTTCAGTTTTGGCTGAGTATCACTGATGGAAGTTTCATCATGATTGCTAAAACCTAAACTAGTTTTATCGGTAACTGATTTTTGCTGTACGGTCCAAAATTAAGACGACGTAATCCAACTGCATGCAAATCTAGGGAATATGGAAAATAGTTCATTAATTGATTTTAATTTCTAAATTGATTATGTGATATGTTTATATGATATTGTAGTAGTTTTTCTACTTACATCCATTAAAATGTAATTTTAAGAGTCATTCGAGTTGCGATCGAGGAACGGAGACCGAGGGCTGAAAAATGAAAAATGATTTTATTAAATAATTGTTTTTAATCATTTAAATTATGGTTGATCTTTTTTCTTATTTTTGAAAATAAGGAGTTCTGAGGAGATTTTATACACCGGGACGTAATTTTTATCAGTGTTGGATTTTTAACAAAATAACGAACGTTTTGGCAACCCGACTAATAAATTAACAAAGTTTACTAAACAAAATAATTTTTAAATGCACTAATGGGCTTAATTGGCCTAATTAACATTGTTAATGGACCTAAGCTACCATTAGTATTTATTTATTATTTAAAGTACAAAAAACCCTACCCCATGCCATTTTATCCCACGCCCACCTCCCCTACACAAAAAAAAATTCTCTCCCTCATGGCATCACACGGCACACATATTTTCAAGAGAAAAGCTTCGAAAGTTGCAAAGTTTTCAAGCCAAGGTCGTTCGTCGCCATTCTTCGTAATCATCAACGTTAAATCGTGTGTTAAAAAAGCAAAGGTTCTTCGGGTGCTTAGGGTCCCGTAAGGTCCAGGGGAGGGCTGGTTCGAAGTTGGCTCAGGTCGGTTTGTGCATGGCTCGATGAAAAATCAAGATGGCTCGTGAGGTTAGTGCTTGGTTCGATTAGGGTTTCTTTTGGTTTTTAAATTCGAAACTGACCGGTAACTGGCGACCGGGTGAAGTACTGATAGTAAAGTTACCACAAGCAATATCGCATAATCTCAAAATGAATATTTTTGCACGTAATATAATTAATTAACATAATTAAATATCCTGAAATAATTTTACTGGTTGGATTGGATCGTTCCCAGGCTCGCTACAACTTAAATATGCCATGAAAAATATGCAATAGCTTTTACTTGACCAACTATGCAATTAAATCAGAAAACTGAGACAAATTGCGCCTAAAGACTTCGTATTTAATCATGACTCCGTGCCAACCCGAATCAACACCGAACCATCAAGTAGTCATGATTAAAATACGCCTAAAATGATGAAATAATGCTCCTAAAATAGTGAGGGCCGAAATTTTGGTGTATGGAGGCCAAAACATGAAACGCTCTTTCAATAGTCAATTTGGCACATCGCACCGTAATTTCTCGTACGGCCTCTAAAATGATCCGAATCACAAACCGCCAAAAACTTGACTTTCCTAACATGATGAGGCACTGTCCAGTCTAAGGCCATAGGCTAGAAGCCAACCGGGCACTCGAAACACGCCTGCGAACAACATCACGCTTGCTGTGAAAATTACAGCAGCTGTGCTTTCGCTTCCCTTGTGTCGTTTTCGAGACTACCGACCATTGGGGCTTGAACCACCGGCCAGAGGCTCTTATCAACATCCCAAGGAATGATTTGAACCATGGATATGGGCCCTAGGCCAGCCACAATTCGCATCACACCAGCAACAACCGAAAAGTCCTACCCGAGCACCAATTCTGCACGTCGGGCCATTGCTAGGGAGATGTTCTAACCATGGATATAGCCTTTATGACAGCCAAGATCAGATCCACTTCCCTTGACAGCACACAACAGATTTCTAAACTCAATATGGCAAAGATGGTGAGTTGCTGTCATCTTCGGTTTCTCTCATGCATAGGGCTTGTTTGAATGGACCAACATGGTCTTAATGCATTCTAGTACATGTCTAGATGTAGCCTAGTGAGCCTGGAGTCGAACCATGCACCTGAAACAACAAAACAAGAGAACCCGTGAAGCTTGTCATGGAAACCGAAAATCTGCATGCTATAATGCCCCAGATTTGACGACTGTCCTCATTGTATCAAGACAAGTCTTTCCAGTGTGCTTATTTCCTCACTCACACGCACCCTGGTAAAAACTTTCCAGGAGGTCACCCATCCCAAAATTGCCCCAAGTCAAGCACGCTTAACTTTGGAGTTCTTATGTGATGAGCTACCGAAAAGAAGATGCACCTTCGTGATATGAGTAGTACCAATCAAATCTTTTAAGCCCTCTTCAACTGTACAGTCCATTACATTGAACAGTCTCGGAATCCCTCTCATTCTCGTGTGGGTCGGTTCATTCATGTTCCCTCCACCTAGAAGCCTGCCAGGAGCCGCTCATTGTCCGTGCAACTGATGGCACCGGCGATCACCCCCCGCCCTTTTCGGCCCCGGGCCTCACATGCCCACCAGCTTCAGCTTGGTTCGTCCTCGAACCACACCGTACTAAGAGAGGTCGGCTCTGATACAAGCTATAATGCCCAGATTTGACGACTGTCCTCACTGTATCATTTCGAGTCTTTCCAGCGTGCTTATGTCCTCACTCACACGCACCTTGGGAAACTTCCCAGGAGGTCACCCCTCGGGTGCCACTACTGCCGACCCAAGCTAGCTCACTGGTCCCCGCCCTCGGCCCCGACATCATCAGTACCTACAACAATCAAGTCTAGTTAGCCTAAAGACTCAACATGCATATATCGTAAATAACGAGTAAATAATATAGTATAATTTGCATGGGATAAAAATATCATTTCATGAGGCATAATGTGAAAATAACTTGTCATGAGCAATTATAATACGTGCATAACTGAACTGAAAATCATGGTAAAAATTTTTGCTCCTTGGAGCCTTGTACTGAAATAGCATGTAATAATTTTCTTTTGAGATTATGGTCTACGCAAGTGGCCCCTGCACTGAACTGAACTGACCGGTAACTGGCGACCTGATAATACAATGCTCCCATGACTGGTAACTGGCGACCGGGTGAAGTAATGAACGTCTGATCAGACTAATGCCACAGTATACTGGGTGGTACATAACTGAACTGACCGGTAACTGGCGACCGGGTTAAATAATGCTCCCATGATAGTGAGATGGCCACAAGCAATATCGACTAAATCTCAAAAATGAATATTTTCTATGCACGTAACAATTTCGATCTTCTTGCATTAAAATCATGTACTTGCGATATTTAAAAATACCATATGGCTTGATTGAAGAGGGAAAGAAGATATAAACATGCCTTGGTTTGTTTTGACAGAAAACAAACGAAATAACGACGCGGCGCGGCGGAGACGGAGTGCTCTTCACTTTCTCACTTTTTCTCTCTTAATTCCTTTAAACCAAGCATGCACCATAATTATTATAATAGCGTAAAAAAAATCGTAATCATGATGCATGAACATTTAAAAATATCATGATTTGTGCTCAGGGCGCTGCTAGGACCAAAATCTCACCCCGGGTGCAAAATGACCATTTTGCCCCTATAAACCCAAAAATTGTCGTTTCAACCCTGGACCTCTAAAATTGACCCGAAGCTTACCCAACTTCTTAAAATGTCCCAAAACATTTTTTTAAAAGTGTTCTTAGACGTAAATCCCAAGCCAAAATTAGAACTTAACCGACTCGTTTTAAACTTGAACCAGAGTCCCGATTTTAAACCGAACCGACTCGAAACTCTACTAAATTCTTCCCAACTTTCTACCATATCTTAAACATATTAAAATGCTCGTAAAATTGTCACACCCAGCTCAAAACTCTCGGCACACAAAAAAATCTCCTCCCTACCAAAAACTCTCGGCCCTACTCCCAACCATTCTCTTGTGCACCTCTTTTAAGGAATTTTCAGAAAACAAAACATGCAGATTTTCGGTTTCCATGGCAAGCTTCACGGGTTCTCTTGTTTTGTTGTTTCAGGTGGATGGTTCGACTCCAGGCTCACTAGGCTACATCTAGACATGTACTAGAATGCATTAAGACCATGTTGGTCCATTCAAACAAGCCCTATGCATGAGAGAAACCGAAGATGACAGCAACTCACCATCTTTGCCATATTGAGTTTCGAAATCTATTGTGTGCTGTCAAGGGAAGTGGATCTGATCTTGGCTGTCATAAAGGCTATATCCATGGTTAGAACATCTCCCTAGCATGTCTAAGACGTGAATAAGTCGTCCTTTTGGAGGCTTGGTCCATGGTGAATCGGTTTTTTTAAATAAAACTCAAGAACAGCCCAGCACCCTTTCGGCCCTCCCCTTTTTCCAGCATGTGTGTTTCGAATATTGTGGAGTGCTGTGGATCTTGGTTGGCCTATGGCCCTTAGCCACGGTACATACCATGCCCCTAGATGTCTAGATCGTGTCTTGGTCAATCAAATGGCCACTGGAACGATCGGTGACAGCAAAACAAGAGCAATGGCCCGACGTGCAGAATTGGTGCTCGGGTAGGACTTTTCGGTTGTTGCTGGTCTGATGCGAATTTTGGCTGGCCTAGGGCCCATAGCCATGGTTCAAATCATTCCTTGGGATGTTGGTAAGAGCCTCTGGTTAGTGGTTCAAGTCCCAATGGCCGGTAGTCTCGAAAACGACACAAGGGAAGTGAATGCACAGCTGCTGTAATTTTGACAGCAAGCGTGTTGTTGTTCGCAGGCATGTTTCGAGTGCCCGGTTGGCTTCTAGCCTATGGCCTTGGACTGGACAGTGCCTCATCATGTTAGGAAAGTCAAGTTTTTGGCGGTTTGTGATTCGGATCATTTTAGAGGTCGTACGAGAAATTACGGTGCGATGTGCCAAATTGACTCTCGAAAGAGCGTTTCATGTTTTGGCCTCCATACACCAAAATTTCGGCCCTCACTATTTTAGGAACATTATTTCATCATTTTAGGCGTATTTTAATCATGACTATATGATGGTTCGGTGTTGGTTCGGGTTGGCACGGAGTCATGATTAAATACGAAGTCGTTAGGCGCAATTGTCTCAGTTTTCGGATTTAATTGCATAGTTGGTCAAGTAAAAGCTATTGCATATTTTTCATGGCATATTTAGGTTGCAGCGAGCCTGGGAGCGATCCAATCCAATCAGTAAAATTATTACAGGATCGTTAATTGTGTTAATTAATTATATTACATGCAAAAATATTCATTTTGAGATTATGCGATATTGCTTGCGGTCACTTTACTATCAGTACTTCACCCGGTCGCCAGTTACCGGTTCCGGTCGCCAGTTACCGGTCAGTTCAGTTGTACCACCCTTATACTGTGGCATTAGTCTGATCAGACAAACATTATTAAACCCGGTCGCCAGTTACCGGTCAGCTCAGTTTAGTTCAGTTCAGGGACCACTTGCGTAGACCATAATCTCACCAGAAAATTATTACAAGTTATTTCACGACAGGGCTTCAAGGAGCAACCATTTTCATTTATGATTTCTCAGTTCAGTGATGCACGTATTATAATTAATCATGACACGACATTTTTACAATATGCCTCATGACATGAAATTTTCACTTGCATGCAATTTTACTATTTATTTACTAGTTGTTTACGATATATACATGTTGAGTCTTTAGACTCACTAGACTTGATTGTTGCAGGTGCTGATGATGTCGGGATCGAGGGCGGGGACCAGTGAGCCAGCTCGAGTCGGCAGTAGTAAGACCCGAGGACCTCAGTTCAGCATTTATTATTATTTGATTGCTCAATGATTTTAATTATCGTTGGATAAACTTATACTGTTATTTCGAAAATGTTAATTTCTTCCGCTGCCATTTTGAACATCAAACTTTATTTATCAGTTCATTTATGAATGAGGCAATTTTAATTATTTAAAAAAGAAAATTTTTAATTTTTCCGCAAATATTCAAACACGGATTTCTAGGCCTCTACATGGTGGTTCAAGCCCCAATGGCCATTAGCCTTGAAAACGACGCAAGGAAGCGCAACAGCTGCTGGTGTAATTTTCTGGACAGCAACTTTGCCTTCGGTTCATAGGTGTGTTTAGAGTCCTTGGTTGGCTTTTAGCCTATGGCCTTGGAGTGGATAGTGCCTTATTGAGTTAGGAAGGTCATGTTTTTGGCGGTTCGTGATTTGGTCAAGTTTAGAGGTCGTACGAGAATTTACTGTGCAATGTGCCAAAGTGACTCTCGAAAGAGCGTTTCATGATTTTGGCCTCCATGCACAATTTTCGTGTATTACAACCCATGGTAATTATTTTCCAGTATTTTAACTGTATTTTAATCATGACTAAATGATGATTTGATGTTGGTTCGGGTTGGTACAGAGTCATGGTTAAATATTAAGTTTGTTGGGCGTAATAGTCTCGTTTTTAGTTCGATTTTGAAGCGTTGGTCAAGATAAGTTATTTGCATGGTCAATTCAAGTTATGTGCATGTTTTTCATGTTAAAATTAGGTCGCAGCGAGCCTGGGAATGATCCAACCCAAATTTGTAAAATAACTCAGGAATTTAATTATATTACGTGCATAAAAATATAAAATGTTCATTTTTATGATATATGAGATATTGCTTGTGGCCACCTCACGTTCATGGGATTGCAGCTTATCATTGGATTATTACTTCATCCGGTGGCTACTGACCGGTTCATGTTCATGTATGGATACGGATATCCAGTCCAAGGGCTGTGATGATCTCTACCGCCCAGGATACTGTGGTTTAGTCTGATCAGACGATTCATTTCACGTTATGGGCCACTTGCGTAGAACATATTCTCAACAGAAAATTATTATATGCTATTTCATGACAGGGCTCTATCGTGCAAGCATTTCACTTACGATTTTTAGTTCAGTTATGCACATATTTATAATTACTCATGACAAGATATTTTCACGTTATGCTTTACGACATGATATTTTTACCCGGCATGAAACTTTATGATATATTTTACTCGTTATTCACGATATATGCATGCTAAGTCTTTAGACTCACTAGACTTGATTGTTGTAGGTGCTGATGAGGTCGGGACCGAGGGCGGGGACCAGTGAGCCATCTTGGGTCGGCAGTAGTAGGAACTCGAGGACCTCATTTATCAGTTTATTTATTATTTTATGCAAACTCATTTTATCGCGATGAATTATTTTAAGTTGTTGCTTTGAAACAAATATTTACTTCCACTGCTATCTCGATATATAAAGCTTTTATTCCGCTGCTACTTTAAACATTGAATCTTTTATCAGTATATTTTATGAACGAGGCATTTTATTTATTTAAAGAGAAAATTTTAAATTATTCCGCAAATTTTCAAATACGAAACACGGGCTACTACATTTTCATAATGATGCATCAAATTTAAACATATACATTTTCATAAAATTTTTATAAATATTTCCATTTCATCATAAACCTATTCATATGAACATGCATAACTTAAACCTCAATATTTTCCTTTTTATCATTTCATATCATATATCCTTTCATCATGAGCATAAAAATTTTACTTTTTCTTCATTTCATAACATATATCCTTTCATCATGAGCATAACTGTTTTTCTTTTCTATTGAATTCAGATCGTTAATTGTCACTTTCTTTTTCCTCATAAATTCGATGGATCCATATACATGTAACCACAGTACTGGGCGGCGGGAACATCAGCGACACTCTCACCGGTCAACTGAGCCTTGGCCTATACTCATCGAATGGAAATACGATCGTCGGGCTTCCTCTGGGGGCTTCTCCCATAGACGGGCTCCCTCTGGGGCCTTCTCCCAAGAATGGGCTCCCTCTGGGGCCTTCTCCCGTAAATGGGCTCCGTCTAGGACCTTTTCCCTCACGATATCCCCATTTTTATCCTTATATCCTCAATAGTCACAATTACTTCACCTCCTCCACCGTTTCACATTTTCATAACTTTATAAAATCATGCATTTTAATATCAATTTCTTTTTAAAACAAACATGCAACATATCTTTTAACGTTTTCGTTTAATCATAAAACCCATGAACATTTAAAATATTAAATCATAACATATTAGATCATAAAATCCATCATCGTTAATATAAAAAATTTAACACATTAAAAATCCATAAACATTTTTAAATAACATTTTAACATTTTAAATCATTGACATGTAAAATATTATTTTGACATATTAAACCACAAACATTTAAAATAACATTTTAACATATGAAAAATCCATAAACTTTAAAAATAAACATATTAACATTATAAAATTATTAAACATCCATAACAATCGAAAATAATCATATTAGCATATAAAACAGTATCCAGGACACTGCCATGATGTTTACTAATTTTCGGGTGTAAAATTACTGTTTTACCCCTAGACATAAAATTTAACATTTTTTACATTTTCTTAATTTTGTTGACTCTAACATGTCTCAAATAATTATTTAAGCTTACATGAATTTTCTCATATTTTTATTTAGCATAAATCAAGGACTTTTAAATTAATTTATAAATATAACATAATAATGCGTTTTCATCCCGAATTAAACCAAACCATAACATAAAATTCCAAAATTAAAAACTTAGACTTCTAATATTTATTTGAGTTTAAATATAATTTTTCATAATTTTATTAAGCTAATGTCAAGGCGTTTCCATTAACTATTTAATTAATGTTCCGTGCGGCGATAAAATCCTGAATAAATCCAAAACTCATTATTTTGATCCTAAATTTTAAATATAACATTTTTATTATTTATTATACCCTTGTGAGCCAGGAACCATACCCGTGGACCCATGGTTTCAATTTTAACTTTATTATTTTTGTTTTTGACACCTAGACGAACACACCGAGCCATCTTCCAAAATACTCAAGCCACGCCCCAGCCACAACGAGCATAACCCAAGCCAACCCATCTAGGAACCCTTTTGACAAAGCCTAATCCCCTGAACCTAGCACTGGCTCGCTCAAAATCACCTGGAACTGAGACCATGTACTACATGTGTGTGCGCGTGAGTTTCCCTTGGGCAATAGGACTCTCACCTAGTATAGGACCCTTCGAGCCCTTAACCACTTGACCTCTCCTGGCCCTAACCTTCCTTGGACCATGCCCAGACCCAGCCCAGACCTGCCCAACCCCCTGAACCCAGCACCAAAGCCACCTGAACACAGCAGCAGCCTGCACATAACTTGATGCCAAGAGCTTCCTTCATGTTTTCTGTGTTTTGATCGAGCCACCTCGAGCCACCCTGCACCAACTCATGACCCGCCCTTCTAGGGACCCTCCTGGACCCATGGAACCAACAGCCTTGAGCCTAGATCAGAACCAAAGGTAATACACCAGCACCTGAAGTGGCTGAGAAATCCCACATGAACATGGATGCTACATTTTTGTTGTTAGGACCTAGAAAACAACATCAAACCCTGAACCAGCCCCCTGTTCACCTTCCTAGGACCCTAAGGACCTATCCTAGCCTAGTCCAGAGCCCCCTAGCCGACCCTCTCTCCCTGCACAACCTGCTGAACCAGTGCGCTACTTCTTGAAGCTCTCGGGTGGGAGTCCTAGCTTGCTAGGACTCCTCCCAGCCCTCTTAACTCGGGCTAGGACCCTACCATTGACCCTTCACGGACCCTAGCCAAGCCTTGGTCCCAACCAAAGCCAAGCGAAGCACCCAAGTCCATAACTCGTGCCCCTCAAACACCATGCTACCCGATAGCATCCAGCTTGTTATTATTCATGTTGCAGCGTTTTGTGTGTGTAGGACCCGAAACTTGGATAAAACCAACCCCTTTCAATTCCTAATCATGGCATCCCCTCAGGTACATGCAATTCATGATTTTTGGATCAAAACCCATGCTTTAAAAATCACCCTAGATGCATGTACGAAAATCTGTCAAGGTGCTCTTGTTTTTCATGCAAATTTCAAACATAAATATATAATATGGTGTGATGATGAGTAAATGAAGAATATGGCGTGCCTTTACGTATTAAACGCACGATTTAACGTTGACGATTGCGAAGAATGACGTAGAACAACCTTGGCTTGATTTTTCTTGCAATTTTTGAAAAATTCCTCTTGTTGTTGATGGTGTGTGCCGTGAATTTCATGTGCAAGGAGTCTGTATGCGGTTAGGGTAGGGGAACATGAGTTATGTTTTAATTTGTGGGGTGAATTGCGCTTTAAATAGATAATTACAACACTAAACAACCTTATATCCATTAGGGGAGTTAATTAGGCCCATTAGTGCTTAATTAAATATAAAAATTATTTTGTTTAATAAAGTTTGTGAATTTATTATCCAGGTTCCCAAAACATTTGTATTTTTTATGAAAATTCAACACCGATAAAAATTACGTCTCGGCGTATAAAATCACCTCAAAAGCCATTATTTTCAAAAATAATATAAAAGAACCAACCATATTTTAAATAATTATAAACAATTATTTAATAAAACCATTTTATATTTTTTTCAGCCCTCGGTCTCCGTTCTTCGATCGCAACTCGAATAACCTTTAAAAATATATTTTAATGCAACCATGTGGAAAAATATATTTTAAATATGTAAATATACACATCATAATTAATTAATGCAATTAAAACAATTAATTTAAACACACAAAGAATTTAATAACTCGTATGCATGTGGTTCGCGTGGACCTTCGAATTTTCGGGGCGTTACAATCTTCCCCCCTTAAATTGAATTTCGGCCTCGAAATTTGCTTATCCTCGATAATCAAATGTTTAGAATTAGTTCTAGTATCCCAAAAATCTACGCTTCCGCTGCGCTACTCTAATAAAACTTAAGTTCTAGAATGTCCTTACGTCTCCTTGATCTCAAATAAATTTACCTTTTCTAAATCCTTATTTGCAATTCGCAACTTAAAAAGACCCATGATGATTTAGCGATGTTACTATTATAAACTCGAATTTCAACTTTTCTTACAATTCCCAACATTAAAAGATGGATGACCATACTTATCGTGAAACAACCCATTCCCTTAATATTTAATTTAAATAAATAACATACGCGGAAGCATTACAATGGAAAAAGGGAAACATAAAATACTATTTTCATAAAAAGATTTTTAAACTTCTAACATAACAACTTTCAAAATATTATCACCATATAGTCAAAAGAACCATCAACATGTAATTCATTTAATACAAAACACCAAGTACCCAAAACTATTAATGTTCAACACCCCAACAAAAGTGATACAATTCAAAAGTTTTCCCCTTCCATTGGTCATATGACTTCTTTAGCCTAGGATAATCCATTTTATTCCTTTTTATCACCTGCATCACATGACATTAACTGGAATGAGATGAAACTCAGTAAGTAGAAAGCTATACATAACAAGTACATATACATGGGATTGGCTTGAAACATGGCTATAGCAATAGCAATGAAAATATAACAATACCATCTTCAATGAACAATAAATATCAAGGCAATATAGATGGTATCTTATGGCATTAATTAAAAGAAAGGAATTGATAGTTCTGTGACCTTTGACATGTGACTTGTTGTAAGTATCTCTTTGATATAAATATCAAAACTGTGAGAGATACTTAAAAATCATGAAATTGGCCAATGACATGCATAAATTACTATCATTCATTGGCTTTAATCATAGTAAACTTCATTGAGGCATTTTAACAAACACTTGGTAGGAACAATGAATCACTAGCTCAATTGTCAATGAATTCAATGAGAATCCTTTAATCACTGAATATATATCAACAAATATATCAATAAAATAACAATGGAAGGAGTTAGACATCAATATCATGGCTTTTATCCATATATGTATCATGTGAGCACAAGAAGAGCTTCTACATACCATCCAAAAATCAAAAGATGGCTAAGGTGATCTTGAATGATTCCTTCAACAATAATCACAATAATAACCATAAATCATTACCATTAATTCAAGGAATCAATCAATTTAACTTAACCCTTAATATCTCAAACCCTTCCAACTCCATATTTAAAAATATAAGTTCTTACCTTAAAGCTTGAAATCTAAGGTAGGAGACAATAAGAAATCAACTATAAGCCTTGAACTTGAAGTGGAGAATGAAGGAAAGAAAACCTTGTAGAGAAATAAGCTAGAACTGATGGAGAATGAGGGAAAAAGAGAGAAGTGTGGAGAAGTATCTAGAAATGGGTATATAAGCCTTCCAATCCATAAAAAAACGTATTTTTTTAAATACAGGCTGCTGGGCGCATATTCGCGACTTTCCGGGAGCATATGCGCGCCCCGTTCTGTCCAAACACTAAACTTCAGCCCCTGGCGCATATGCGCGAGTTCTGGCGCATATGCGCGCCACATTCTGCCGAAAAACTCATTTTTATCTTCTGAATTTGCCAAAGTGGTCAACATTAAAGTTGTAGCCCTATGTGTTTTCTTGCATCTCCAATTAGGCTCATGTCATTTGAAGGTCTAAGTAAAACGTTATGCTCATTGTCCTAACATCTGTCAATGCAGGAACAACGATACACACGACACATTTCGGGTCACTTTTGGCTCGTCTTCCCTAATGATTTGAACAAAACTAAAACCGTGAAAGTTATAGTCTTATATCTTATCTTTCTAATGGAAGTGACCTCACATCAATTGAATCAAAATACAAAACATTATGCTAAAAACCACAACTACTGCCACATTTTTCATACCGTTTCTGCACTCCAATCTTCTAAAAACTATAGTCATCAAAGCATCCACTCCAAAACTTCCACCAAATCCAATACCAACACAAACTCAAACCATCCAACAACCATCAATGAACTCATCCCCCTCCATAACCATCAACAACTATGATACATAACACCATAAACAATAACTATAATTTACCATAATAAACCATGAATATCCAATAACCATATTCCCTAAACACTAAGCCAAAAAATAACATCATAAACAATAAAATGATAAAAGGTTGGGATATTACAATCTCCTCTTCCGGCTCCCATGTAGCTTCTTCAATCACATGATCTCTCCAAAGAACTCTCACAAGTCCAATTTCTTTATTTCTTAACATTTTAACTTTGCGATCAAGAATTTAAACCGGCACTTCTTCGTAGCTCAAGTTAGGTAAAAGATCAAATGATTCGTACCGAAGAACATGAGATGGGTTAGAAAGGTACTTACGAAGCATAGAAACATGAAATACGTTGTGAACTCGATCCAAGTCCGGTGGCAGTGCAATACGATAGGCTCGGTCTCCAATCTTATCAAGAATCTCAAACGGCCCAATGTATCGAGGACTTGGTTGACCTTTCCTGCCAAAACGCATCACTCCCTTGAGCGGGGCTATTTTAATGAACACATGATCACCAACCTCGGATGCCAAAGGCCGCCGTAGTACATCGGCATAACTTTTTTGTCTAGACCGAGCTGTCTTCATTCTCTCTTGGATCAATGCCACAACATCTGCAGTTTGTTGAACCAACTCCGGACCCAACATTTTCCGTTCGCCTACCTTTTCCCAAGACAACGGTTATTGGCACTTTCTTCCATATAAAGCTTCATAGGGTGCCATTTCAATTAAAGACTGGTAGCTGTTGTTATATGTGAACTCGACAAGAGGTAGTTTTTAGTCCCAACTACCAGGAAAATAAATGGTACAGGCTCTTAACATATCTTCAAGAATTGGATAACCCTTTCGGATTGCCCGTTGCTTTGAGGATGGTAAGCGGTACTGATAGCTAACTTTGTTCCCAAAGCTCGGTGTAAAATCTTCCAAAACTCTGATGTAAACCTTGGATCACGATCTGAAACTATCAATACCGGTATCCCATGAAGTCTCACAATCTCTTGGATATAAGCCTCAGCATATTGATTCATAGAATACACCGTCTTGACAGGAAGAAAATGAGATGACTTGGTCAATCGATCCAAGATCACCCAAAGAGAATTGAAGCCCTTCTGTGTCCTTGAGAACCCAACAACAAAATCCATAGTTATGTGCTCCCACTTCCATTGCGGTATAGGCAAGGATTGCAACAATCCCGTCGGTCTCTGGTGCTCAATCTTAACCTGCTGACAGGTTAGACATCCAAAAACAAATAACATGATATCTTTCTTCATACCTGGCCACCAGTAAAGACGTCGAAGATCCTGGTACATCTTGGTACTACCAGGGTGTACAGAATATGGCGTTGTATGACCTTCAAGAAGTACATTTTGTCGAATGTCATCATCAATAAGAACACACATCTTACCTCGAAAGGTCAACAAACCATCATGATTCAATCCAAACTCAGAAACTCCTGTCAGATCACTTTTTCTCTTCAACTCCAATAATTGATCATCGGACTATTTTCCCTTCAAAATTCGATCAAATAAAGTTGAGTGGAAAATCAATGCAGACAATCGAGCCACTGTACCTGGAGATACCAAAGTTATCTCATTCCTTTGAAAATCAAGCAACAATGGTTTTGAAATCATAGAACTCAATAAAGAACTTGACTTGCGACTCAAAGCATCCGCAACCACATTAGCTTTACCGGGATGATAGCTAATGGTGCAATCATAGTCTTTCACCGGTTCCAACCATCTCCTCTTCCGCATATTCAATTCTTTCTGCGAAAACAAATAACTCAAACTTTTGTGATCCGTAAAAATTTCACACTTCTCACCATAGAGATAATGCCGCCAAATCTTTAAGGCAAACACCAAAGCCGCAAAGTCGAAATCATGAGTGAGATAATTCTTCTCGTAGTCTTTCAATTGATGAGAAGCATAAGCTATCACCTTCCCACGCTGCATCAGTACGGCACCTAACCCTTGCTTTGAAGCGTCTGTATACACAAAAAAATCTTCAGTACCACAAGGAAGTACTAAAACAGGGGCAGAAGTCAACTTATCTTTCAATACTTGGAATGCTTGTTGGCACTCTATAGTCCATTCGAACTTAGTAGACTTCCGTGTCAAACTCAACAATGGCAAAGCTATCTTCGAAAAGTCCGCTATGAAATGTTTGTAATACCCAGCCAAACCAAGAAAACTTCTAACCTCTGACATTGTCTTTGGAATGGACCATTTCTTAATGGATTCAATCTTGGATGGATCAACCGAAATTCCTTCTTTCGAAATAATGTGGCCCAAAAATTCCACATGCTTCAACCAGAAATCACATTTCTTTAACTTAGCATACAATTGCTTATCCCTCAGCAGCTGCAACACCATCCATCCTCAAATGCTCCCGATGAAGTTCTCATGTCTTTGAGTAGATCAAAATGTCATCAATAAAAAAAATGACAAAAGTGTCCAAATACGGCTTAAAGACACGATTCATTAGATCCATAAAACTAAAGGAGCATTGGTTAGTCCAGACAACATCACCAAAAATTCATAATGGCCAAACCTCGTTCTAAAAGCAGTCTTTGGTATGTACTCATTTTTCACCTTCAATTGATGATAACCAAACCGAAGGTCGATCGTCGAAAACACTGTTGCTCCTTGCAATTGATCAAACATGTCATCAATACGTGGCAAAGGATATTTGTTCTAAATAGTTACTTCGTTGAGTTCACGACAATCAATGCATAACCTCAATTATCCATATTTATTTTTCACAAATAACACCGGAGCTCCCCACGTTGATGAACTAGAACGGATAAAACATTTATCTAATAGCTTCTGCAATTGATTCTTTAATTCTTTTATCTCAGTCGTAGCCATTCTGTACAGAGCCTTAGAGATTGGAGTTGTACATGTTACTAAATCAATAACAATCTCCACCTCTCGATCAGGTGGTAATCCAGGCACATCATCAGAAAATACGTCAGCATAATCTTGAACCACATCAATATCTTGTAATTGCATATTATTTTCCTTGCGCACATCCAACACTGAAGCAAAAAAACCAATACAACCTTTGTTCAACAATTTAGTAGCTTGTAGACAAGAAATAATAGGAATACTCATCGAAGAGCCTAGACTAAGAAATACATCATTCTCATGGTCATCGGCTAAAAACTTCACTGTCTTGCCCACACAGTCAATCACCACATGATAAGCAGATAACCAATCCATACCCAATATGACATCAAATGCAACCATCGGAATAACAATAAGATCAGCAAACAATAATCTCGTACACATTTGAACAGGACAAGCCTTAAGGATACTAGTAGGACAAATTCCATCTCCAAAGGGCAACACGATATTGAAGTGTAATGGCATAATAGTAGGTTCAACAGATAAAGAATGCATGAACACTTCAGACATAAAAGAGTGTGTCGCACCAGTATCAATTAATGTAAGTGCTTTCTTGTCGAAGATTAAAATATTACCTGATATCACCGAAAAATCTGGATTAGCACTTTCTTTTGTCATGGCAAAAATTTGACCTTGAACTTTTCCTTTGTCTCAAGAGAGAGGACATTTCTGCGCCGTATGCCCCATCTCTTTTCATC
The DNA here is from genome assembly GCF_025594145.1 of Primulina tabacum. Lineage (NCBI taxonomy): Eukaryota > Viridiplantae > Streptophyta > Magnoliopsida > Lamiales > Gesneriaceae > Primulina > Primulina tabacum. The sequence continues at coordinate 37,170,397 of NC_134550.1, read as the reverse complement.
TGAAACATCGACCACTACCCATCAAACATTCATCTTTGTGTGGCTTGCCACACTTAGGAGACACAGGTCGCTCAGTATCAGAAGAAAGCAAAGGGGGTTTATTACGCTGCTCCATCTTACCTTTACCTTTGTGGCCACCTCGAACATTTGCGCTTGCACCTTGACCTCTAGCTTGGAAAGCTTGCCTACTGCCGCTCCTTCTCGATCTCTTGCTCATCATGATCAGCAAGCAATGCTCTCTCAACAATGTCCTGGTATGTGACCACCTTGGACATGTTAACATCTCTTCGAATCTATGGCTTCAAACCACGAAGGAAGCGTTCTCCTTTAGCTTTATCATTTGCAGCAATAAAAGGAACAAAGAGAGATCCTTCTTCGAACTTCAAAGTATACTCAGTAACAGACATAGAATCTTGCCTCAATTCAAGGAATTCCTTCACCTTCTTGGCTTTGACTTCCTTAGAAAAATATTTGGCATAGAATAATTCCTTGAACTCATTCCACTTTAGTTCTCGAACATTAACAATCACCTTGGTAGCTTCCCACCAAATACGAGCACCTTTGACCAACATAAAAACAGCACAACTTACCTTATCTTGGTCAGTGAACTTCAAGTAATCGAATATGGCTTCCAATGACTTGACCCGTTCAAGAGCCACTAGTGGATCATGGCCACCAATAATAAGAATTGTTCATACGCCTGAAACAATCATATTCACTATCTTCAGAACTTTCAGTTGTGCCTTGACCTCTTCCACGACCACGACCCTGGGTCGAGGTGTGCATGCTCAATAGCTGTTGAATCTGTTCGCTATGAAACTTCGCTTGTTCTTGTAATAACTTACTGAATTCATTTACAACCTTGGCAGTCTTATCAGGAGGAGGAGTCCTATCATCCCCTTCAATACTCTTTCTCTTGAGAGGTATATCCAACACATATGCTCACTTTAACATAGATAGGAAGAAAGAATACATCAATGGCAATGAAATAGAATCAACTCTCAATGTTAAAATCAATAGATGCAGGATCGAAAACATACCGGATTTTCCTAGGTAGAAGAACTCATATATGGTCCGAAGATCCTAGCAGTGATACCAATTGAAACAACTCATTCTCATAATATTTAATTTAAATAAATAACATACGCGGAAGCATTACAATGGAAAAAGAGAAAACATAAAATGCTATTTTCATAAAAAGATTTTTAAACTTCTAACATAACAACTTTCAAAATATTATCACCATATATTCAAAAGAACCATCAACATGTAATTCATTTAATACAAAACACCAAGTACCCAAAACTATTAATGTTCAACACCCCAACAAAAGTGATACAATTCAAAAGTTTTCCCCTTCCATTGGTCATACGACTTCTTTAGCCTAGGATAATCCATTTTATTCCTTTTTATCACCTGCATCACATGACATTAACTGGAATGAGATAAAACTCATTAAGTAGAAAGCTATACATAACAATTACATATACATTGGATTGGCTTGAAACATGGCTATAACAATAGCAATGAAAATTTAACAATACCATCTTCAATGAACAATAAATATCAAGACAATATAGATGGTATCTCATGGCATGAATTAAATGAAACGAATTGATAGTTCTGTGACATATGACCTGTGGTAAGTATCTCTTTGATATAAATATCAAAATTGTTAGAGATACTTAAATATCATGAAATTGGCCAATGACATGCAAGAATTACTATCATTCCTTGGCTTTAATCATAGTAAACTTCATTGAGGTATTTTAATAAACACTTGGTAGGAACAATGAATCACTAGTTCTTTTGTCAATGAATTCAATGAAAATCCTTTAATCAATGAATATATATCAACAAATACATCAATAACATAACAATGGAAGGAGCTAGACATTAATATCATGGCTTTTATACATATATGTATCATGTGAGCACAAGAAGAGCTTCTACTTGCAACCCAACAACCAAGAGATGGCTAAGGTGATCTTCAATTATTCCTACAACAATAATCACAATAATAACCATAAATCATTACCATTAATCCAAGGAATCAATCAATTTAACTTAACCCTTAATATCTCAAACTCCAAAAATATAAGTTCTTACCTTGAAGATTGAAATATAAGGTAGGAGACACTAAGAAATCAACTATGAGCCTTGAACTTGAAGTGGAGAATGTAGGAGAGAAAACCTTGTAGAGAAATAAGCTAGAACCGATGGAGAATGAGGGAAAAGGAGAGAAGTGTGGAGAAGTATCTAGAAATGGGTATATAAGCATTCCAATCAATAAAAAATGTATGTTTTTTTAATACAGGCCCGGGCGCATATGCGTGCCCCGTTCTGCCCAAACACTAAACTTGTGGGGACCCGGGCTCTAACTCAATTCTTTTCGGGATTAATCGGATCTTTATTCAAAAATGTAGGTCAAAATTTTGCTTTTTAACATTAATTCAAATGTATATAAACAGCATAAGATAGTTCTTCATTTTATTTCAATAAACATAATTACATGTTTTGTTCTAATACATTCATATAAACCAGTATTTAATACAAACTACAACCACAAGTAGTACAAGTCACGTAAGAAACAACTAGTAATCTTCTGCGCCCGAAGTCACCACGCTATCTCGAACTCATCTCTGTCGTGACACAGATCCTGCCCCACCTGTTGTTATGCACACATACAGACATAACAACAGCCGGAAACTCCGGTGAGAACAAATCCCAGTATAAAACATGTATGCATGCTAATACATAGTCATAAATCATGCATGAAAGCAATAACAATGGGTTCCATAGTCTATGAAACCAATCTATATGAGCATGCAATTCAAATGAAATCATGTCTTGACTCGACTCGACTCTACTCTAGGGATCTCGGTGTGAATAAGACGTCACTGTCTGTCACCTACCCTCCCAATCGGGGTAACTGTACGTCTTATTCCTAGACTTCGGTCATGTCTGTATCGAATGTCTACAATCGGAGTGAATCTGATCCGAAGCGTCGATACCACCGAACATCTAGTTTGGCAAGTCTGCCAATGAATCTCCTATCTCAAAGGCTTGAATATAAATCTATAAACAAGACAGCATCATATCAAGAGATTTGAATATGAATCTATAAACAAATCAAATTCATATCAAAAGATAAACAACAATTCTAGTATGTGATTTGGTTGGAAAACTCAAATTGAATCTCATTTGAGTTGTAAATATACTATGTCCAACATGTCAAGAATACATAATAACCATCATATCATAATTTTTCAACACATGGAATCTAAATCATGCTGAAGCATAACCCAACTTACATCCTCTTGTAGCCTTTGAAGTGAGGAACAAGAATCTAAGCTTGGATTAACTTTTGGATGAGTAATTCTTACACAACCAAATGATAAAGATGGAGGGAAAGGCTTGAAGAAACTCTCTCCATCGTTGCTGGTATGCTGGAATGAAGAAGAAGTGAGTCATGCTCAACTTATATATACCTCAGGCCATGTGTCAACATAAAATTCAAAGGGGGATTTCTCGCACCAAGCACCGCGGGTGCGCTCCGTCTAGACCGCGGGTGCGCTTAAGCTTCGGCAGTCCATTCATTTTCCAAAATCGACGACCGTGGGTGAGCTACATATAAGACCGCGGGTGCGGTGACATCAACGCGGGTGCGGTTACGTTTGAACCGCAGGTGCGGTGTCATTTCTGTAAATACTTTCCAACTCTCTGCCCATCAACCGCGGGTGCACTCCTTCTTGGACTGCGGGTGCGGTGACCCTACTGTAAAAATGGCTAACTTTCTGTCCATGCACCGCGGGTGCGGTGCTTCTCTAGGCGCGGGTGCGGTCCCTTTCTTCAAGCAACACTTCATCTTTTCATTTTATCCACATACAATCTAGGGCCTTACATTTCTCCCCCTCTTAGATATTAGTTCGTCCTCGAACGTGAAATCAATTAATCAAAGTATGTACAAACAGCAGTAAAATCAAAAGCTGAATAAATACTCACATCATGAGAATAACTCGGGATATTTCTGTCTCTTAACTGCTTCTGTCTCCCAAGTCGCTTCCTCAGTGCCATGACGACTCTACTGGACTTTCACTAGCGGAATAGTCTTCGTTCTGAGCTGTTTCTCTTTCCGATCAAGAATTTGTATTGGTTGTTCAACGTAACTCAACGTCTGATCCAGCTCAGCTTCGTCAGGCCGAATGACATGAGAATAATCTGGCATGTATCTACGTAGCATCGATACATGAAAAACGTCATGTATCCCGGATAGAGAAGGAGGAAGAGCCAATCGATATGCTCGATCGCCAATCTTTTCAAGAATCTCGTATGGACCGATGTATCTAAGAGACAATTTCCCACGTTTGCCAAATCTGACAATGCCTCGAAAAGGTGAAATCTTCAAAAACACTCTGTCTCCTTGTTCAAATACTAATGATCTTCGTTTGATATTGGCATACTTGGCTTACCTATCCTGTGCCGTCTTCATTTGCTTCTGAATGATCTTCACCTTCTCAGTCATTTCCCGAATCATATCAGGCCCAAGTTCTGGTACTTCAGATATATCATCCCAGTACAACGGAGATCTGAACTTCTTGCCATACAATGCTTCAAACGGTGCCATCTCTATGCTCGTTTGATAGCTGTTGTTGTACGAGAATTCACACAACGGTAGTGAATCTTGCCAACTAGTGCCAAAGTCTAGCACTACAGCTCTCAACATGTCCTCTAAAGTCTGGATAGTCCGCTCTCACTGTCCATCTGTCTGGGGATGATAAGGAGTGCTCAGGTGCAATGTCGTACCTAAATCCTGCTGCAGACTGTGCCAAAAGTGAGAAGTGAATCGTGGATCACGATCTGATACGATAGACTTCGGCACACCATGCAATCTGACTACCTCTCTGACATATATCTCAGCCATCTAATCGTGTCGGTATGTCATTCTGTATGGAATAAAACACGCTGATTTGGTTAATCTGTCAATAATGACCCAAATCGCGTCACAGCCTCGGGATGATCGAGGTAACTTCGTCACGAAATCCATGGAAATGTGATCCCATTTCCATTCTGGAATAGACAAACTCTGAAGTAAACCTCCGGGCTTCTTTCTATCAGCCTTCACCTGTTGGCAATTTAAACACTTAGACACAAATTCGGCAATGTCTGACTTCATCTGTTTCCACCAGAACTGTGTCTTAAATCGTTGTACATCTTCCTGCCACCAGGATGAATACTGAACCGACTACAGTGCGCTTCTGACATAATTTGTTGTTTCAATTCTGGTACATCTGGCACTACAAGACGGTTATTCACGTACAGAACATAATCATGTACCTGATATTCAGACTGATGTCTTGATCTGATCATCTGAATTGACTTCTGTATATTCTGATCTGTTCTTTCAGCTTCTTTGATTTTCATAATCAAATCTGGCTCAACTTGAATCGTGGCAAGTCTCAATGGTCTACTATCTGTGTCAAATGCTAAACCAGACAAACAACAATCTTCAACTAAATTCGAAACACCTAGCGTCGATAAGGATAGGGCACAAACCTTTCGACTCAAGGCATCTGCTGCTGCATTTGACTTCCATGGATAGTACTTGATTTCGCAATCAAAATCTTTCAGTAGATCAAGCCATCTACGCTGCCTCGTGTTCAACTCTGACTGAGAAAACAGATACTTCAGGCTTTTATGGTTAGAGTAAATTTCAAATTTTTCACCATAAAGATAATGACGCCAAATCTTTAATGCAAATACGATAGCCGCCAATTCAAGATCATGAATGGGGTATCGAATCTCGTGTGGCTTCAGCTGTCTAGAGGCATATGCGATCACATGACCCCGCTGCATAAGAACACATCCTAGCCCTCTGTGAGATGCATCGCAATATACAACGAAATCGCCAGTACCTGAAGGAAACATCAAGACAGGTGCACTGGTCAGCCTCTTCTTCAATTCTAAGAAACTGGATTCACAATCTTCAGACCACACAAACGGCGTATTCTTTTGCGTCAACTTGGGTAATCGGCTTCGCAATACTGGAGAAATCTTTGATAAATCGTCGATAGTACCCTGCTAGACCCATGAAACTGCGTATCTCAGGCACCGAAGTCGGTCTCGGCCAATTGATCACAGCCTTCACTTTACTCGGATCCACGGTAATACCATCTCCAGATATGATATGACCCAAGAAGACAACTTGATTCAACCAAAACTCACACTTTGACAATTTAGCATACAGCCTCTCATTTCTCAGTGTCTGCAATACAATTCTTAGATGCTCTGCATGCTCATTTCTATTCTTAGAATACACCAAAATATCATCGATAAAAACAATCACAAACTCATCTAAATACCTCTGGAAAACACGGTTCATCAACCCCATAAACACCGCTGGAGCATTCGTTAAACCAAAAGGCATGACAATAAATTCGTAATGTCCATACCTGGTTTGAAATGCTGTCTTTGGTATATCAATATCTCGTACTCGCAGCTGGTGATATCCAGATCTCAGATCGATCTTGGAATAGATAGAAGATCCCTACAACTGATCAAATAAGTCGTCGATACGAGGCAAAGGATATTTGTTCTTTATCGTTGCCTTGTTCAGTTGTCTGTAATCTATACACAATCTCATAGAATCGTCTTTCTTTCGCACAAATAGCACTGGTGCGCCCCAAGGAGATACACTGGGTCTGATATATCCCTTGGCTAGAAGATCTTCTAGTTGTGCTTTCAATTCTTTCAACTCTATAGGCGCCATCCTATACGGAGCTCGAGATATAGGAACGGTACCTGGAATAAGATCAATGCTAAAATCCACCTCTCGAGCTGGAGGTAACCTCGGGATCTCATCTGGAAATACATCTGCAAACTCCCGTACGACTGGCACATCTGCCAATGCCGGGCTCGATTTCAGTAAATCTACTGAATAAATAAGGAACCCTTCTGCTCCTTGTTGCAACAATTTACTCATAGTCAAAGTAGATACTAAGAGAATCCGAGATCTGAAACCCTTACCATAGAATTTCCACTCCTCTGTCATTTCAGGTCTGAATCTGACAATCTTGTGAAAACAGTCTACGGTGGCTCTGTACTTAGTCAACATGTCAATCCCGACAATATAATCAAAATCAGATAAACCAAGTACAACACATTCTAAATCAATCTCATGCCCTTCAAACTGTAGTATGCAATGTCTAACTGAAGTCACAGATATCATACCACTTCCCAACGGAGAAGAAATAGACACTACAATGGACAATGACTCGACAGGCAATACATGTGTCAATGCAAAACGTTCTGATATGAATGTATGTGATGCACCTGTATCTATCAATACATATGCAGGATAACCGCAAAGAAAACAGTTACCTGCAATCACATCGTCTGGCGCATCCTGGGCTTGCTCCTCGGTCAGTGCAAACACCCTAGCATGTTGTCTGGGAGGTTGGCTCACTGTCTGGCCACCTCTGTCTCTAGGTTGAGACTATGTAGGCATAGGCTGGAAGGAATGGACAGATGAAGCTTGCCTCTCAGGCTGAGTCACTGATGCTGATGACTCTGCACTCTGAAATCTCTGTGCACCTCTCTGGGGACAGACTCTGACAAAATGTCCATGTTGCTTACATATGTTACATCTGCCCATCACTCCCTGACACTGCTCTGTGGCATGTCGGCCTCCACAAGTAGTACAATATACACCTGTCACATCTGTAGTCTGGCCAGGACCTCTCTGTCTTGACCCACTGGAGCTCGATGAACTGCTCCCTGCTCTCTTGAACTGCTTACCCTTAGCTTTCAAAAAATCCTTCTTCCCACTACTACTGATTCCACTATCAAATCGAGGAGGAGGTGGTGGAAACTGTGTGGCGAACGGTGGCGGTCTCTGACCCTGAACACTATAGGAAGCCCCTCGCTGCCTAATCAAGCCAGCCTCTGCTCCCTTCGCTCTGTTCAGTGCATCAGAAAAGGTATTGGGTCGTCCCGTGTTCACCAAGGTGAAAATGTTAGGATTTAAGCCATTGATGAACTGATCGGCAACTGCCTCATCATTCCCTGCTACATGAGATGCAAATCGAAGCAAGGACGAGAATTTGGCAACATACTCCTCTATGTTCAACTGGCCCTGTCTCAAGTTGGCGAATTCTGCCCCTTTATCTTTTCGGTAAGACACTGGAAAGAATCGTTGATAAAATTCATCTTTAAAAACTTTCCAAGTAATATCAATACCTCGATGTTCTAAGGCTCGTTTCGCCGTTAGCCACCAACTCTTGGCCACTTCTTCCAATTGATGTCCAACCAGCTTCACCCTACGTTCATCTGTATAGGCAAGTGATTCAAATAACATCTCTATATCATCCAACCAGCTTTCACAATCCACTGCATTTTTTGTGCCCTTCAAGGTAGGTGGATGGAATGATTGAAATCTCTTCAACAAAGTCTCGATCGGCGTAGCGGTTACGTCCATCTGAGTACCCGACGTACTACCCTGTTCCGGCACTTGACCTGCAGCTGGTTGTGGTCGCGGCATATCTGATTATCAAACAGATTAGGATACAATCTATACAATCTGTCTCAGCCCTCCTCTGATCATATACCTCTGATCCAGAATCGGTTCTGATTCAGTCTTTACAAGTATATGCTGTAACTCAATTCAGATACAATACAACATATAATAGGGAAAGCATTAAATCATGCTAGCACATCAAAAGCAAGGAAGAAGACTCGATCTACCCCACTCATTCTATTCTATCTCAGTCTACAGAACCTACAGCTCTGATACCACCTGTTGTGGGGACCCGGGCTCTAACTCAATTCTTTTCGGGATTAATCGGATCTTTATTCAAAAATGTGGGTCAAAATTTTGCTTTTTAACATTAATTCAAATGTATATAAACAGCATAAGATAGTTCTTCATTTTATTTCAATAAACATAATTACATGTCTTGTTCTAATACATTCATATAAACCAGTATTTAACACAAACTACAACCACAAGTAGTACAAGTCTCGTAAGAAACAACTAGTAATCTTCTGCGCCCGAAGTCACCACGCTATCTCGAACTCATCTCTGTCCTGACCCAGATCCTGCCCCACCTGTTGTTATGCACACATACAGACATAACAACAGCCGGAAACTCCGGTGAGAACAAATCCCAGTATAAAACATGTATGCATGCTAATACATAGTCATAAATCATGCATGAAAGCAATAACAATGGGTTCCATAGTCTATGAAACCAATCTATATGAGCATGCAATTCAAATGAAATCATGTCTTGACTCGACTCGACTCTACTCTAGGGATCCCGGTGTGAATAAGACGTCACTGTCTGTCACCTACCCTCCCAATCGGGGTAACTGTACGTCTTATTCCTAGACTTCGGTCATGTCTGTATCGAATGTCTACAATCGGAGTGAATCTGATCCGAAGCGTCGATACCACCGAACATCTAGTTTGGCAAGTCTGCCAATGACTCTCCTATCTCAAAGGCTTGAATATAAATCTATAAACAAGACAGCATCATATCTTGAGATTTGAATATAAATCTATAAACAAATCAAATTCATATCAAAAGATAAACAACAATTCTAGTATGTGGTTTGGTTGGGAAACTCAAATTAAATCTCATTTGAGTTGTGTCTTCCCCAAACAAAACATGAATTATATCTTTCTTGTCGTTGGAATAATTCGAAGTCTCGAAGTAGGGATATCGAACCTGTCAATCCAAATCTGAAATGACAATGTTGAGATGCACAATATCAAATAATAACTCCAACTAATGCTAGTACGGTTTAATATCAAATCTTGATACAATTCGACGGTATAACGGCATAGTTTCTCGATACCGATCATCCAATAACAATCAACATATTATCCACAAGCCATAACATCAATAACAACAGTCATAATCTCCCGAAATCCGCTTTATCTCAACTCATACAAGATGGAATTTCATAACAATAGCATACAGTGTCCGTTCTTCGATCCGGTTACAAATATACTATGTCCAACATGTCAAGAATACATCGTTGCTGGTATGCTGGAATGAAAAGAAGTGAGTCATGATCAACTTATATATACCTCAGGCCATGTGTCAACATAAAATTCAAAGGTGGATTTCTCGCACCAAGCACCGCGGGTGCGCTCCGTCTAGACCGCGGGTGCGCTTAAGCTTCGGTAGTCCATTCATTTTCCAAAATCGACGACCGCGGGTGCGCTACATATAAGACCGCGGGTGCGGTTACGTTTGAACCACGGGTGCGGTGTCATTTCTGTAAATACTTTCCAACTCTCTGTCCATCAACCGCGGGTGCACTCCTTCTTGGACCGCGGGTGCGGTGACCCTACTGTAAAAATGGCTAACTTTTTGTCCATGCACCGCGGGTGCGGTGCTTCTCTAGGCGCGGGTGCGGTCCCTTTCTTCAAGCAACACTTCATCTTTTCATTTTATCCACATACAATCTAGGGCCTTACAAAACTTCAACCCCCGGCGCATATGAGCGAGTTCTGGCGCATATGCGTGCCACATTCTGCCCAAATACTCATTTTTAGCTTCCGAATTTGCAAAAGTGGTCGACTTGAAAGTTGTAGCCCTATGTGTTTTCTTGAATCTCCAATTAGCCTCATGTCATTTGAAGGTCCGAATAAAAGGTTATGCTCATTCTCCTAACATGTGTCAGTGGAGGAACAACGATACACACGACACCTTTCGGGCCACTTTTGGCTCGTCTTCCCTAATGATTTGAACAAAACTTAATACATGAAAGTTATAGCCTTATATCTTATCTTTCTAATGGAAGTGGCCTCACATCAATTGAATCAATATACAAAATATTATGCTAAAAACCAAAACTATTGCCACATTTTTCATACCGTTTCTGCATTCCAATCTTCTAAAAACTATAGTCATCAAAGCATCCACTCCAAAACTTCCATCAAATCCAATACCAACACAAACTCAAACCTTCCAACAACCATCAATGAACTCATCATCCTCCATAACCATTAACTACTATGAAACATAACACAAAAAACATTAACCATACTTTACCATAATAAACCATGAATATACAATAACTATATTCCCTAAACACCAAACCAAAGAATAACATAATAGACAATAAAATGATAAAAAGTTAGGATATTACATATCGTATATTATTTTCCTTATTTTATATTCAAAATGTTCATCAACCTATCAAATTTCGACATTAAAATCCCAAACGTATCCGCAATCGCTTAGATTTTTAAAGCCTAATATTGTTTCCTTAAAAACCCTTGATTAACATTCCTTATAACAGCATAACCAATATATCCCAAGGTTCTAAATATCCTTACAAGTCTAAATCATCAAAAATTCTTTCCATTTAACCCATTTAATGCGCACTTATTGTTAAAATAGTCCCCAAATTCCTTAAAAATTGCGAAATAAATTCTTAATTTCCTCAAAATTATCCTAATTGGTCCTTAATTTCAAAATTCATACAGCTAACCCATAAATTATTGGCATTCTTAATTTTCTTCTACATGTTTCTCATAACAAAGTTTCGAAAATTTTAAACTTATTACCCAAAAATCAATTCTCATAAACAACCTTATCTTTTCATTAAAACCTAACATCCCCAATTACACCTCTTTATACTCCCAAAGTCGTTGCAATCCTCGAATAATAATTCCTTAGGTGAAATTCCCAAAATTAATTCAGCTAGTACCCCCGAGTCATCAGTATTTTCTTAGAAAAATCTAAGCCTCCCAAAATCATTCATAATATTCACGATTAACTTATGATCCAAAAAGTAGAATGTCAATACTAAAACCCAAAATCAACATAGTCCAATTCCACCACAAGGCCAACATGCATTGAAAAATCAAATAATTTTTTATTTCATATCGTATCATGTATAAAAATTCTAAAGTATATAAATCATATATTATCATAAAGATATTAAACATGTGACGTGAACATATAACTCATGTACTTATGCAGATAAAATCACATGAAATCCTATAAAGAATGTAAACTTACAGATTAGGCTTGACGACTGAGCTTCCCGGCACTGATGGTGGCACAACCCTTTACAGGAACCATTGCTCTGATACCAACTGAAACACATCTTCTACTCGTTTTCTTAAAACTTACTAGAATTTTTTTATAAAAAAAACCCAATTACTAGCATCGGCCGAGCACTTGCATAAAATATATAAAATATTTTTGACGCCATTTTAAAATAACCCAACCAACTGACATTTAGAAATCCAAATGAAATATTTTTAAAGCTTAAAATCGTCAAACATTTTACCAACCTAAAAACATTATTTGAAAAGTACAGCTCATGCTATAACCTATCAAAAACCACTCATAAACATAAATAAAAGTCATGAAATATCTTTAACATAATCTTAAAATCATAATTCATAACTAGTGCGGAAAACTAGCGTCGGTCCTCGGGTTATGTGCACCTTCAGTCCAGTCAGATCAACCATCAAGACCTCCATTATCATTATCATCAAACTCACCTGCATCAATCACACCTAGTGAGTCTAAAGACTCAACACACCATAATTTTGATAACAAATAATACGTATAAAATAACAATCAACAGTGAAAATACTTTTACGTAAAAATAACTTTTTCATGAAGATGCAGAAACTTTAAACATAACATTTTCTTAAACATTTTCATGATGCACAAACCTTAAATGAAAATATTTTCATAATGATGCATCAACTTTAAACATAGACATTTTCATAAACATTTCCATATCATCATAAATATATTCATATGAACATGCATAACTTAAACCTCAACATTTTCTTTTTTATCATTATATACCATATATCCTTTCATCATGTTCATAAAAATTTTTTCTTTTCCTCATTTCATAACATATATCCTTTCATCATGAGCATAATCGTTTTCCCTTTTTATTGAATTCATATCGTTAATTGTGAATTTCTTTTTCCTCATAAAGTTGACGGATCCATCTACATGTAACCACAGTACTGGGCGGCGGGGACATCAGCGACACTCTCACCCGACAACTGAGCCTTGGCCTATCCTCGTTGAATGGAAATATTATCGTCAGGCTCTCTCTGGGGCGTTCTCCCATAGACGGGCTCCATCTGGGGCTGTCTCACACGAATGGGCCCCTCTGGGGCCTTCTCCCGTAAATGGGCTCCCTCTGGGGCCTTTTCCCTCACGATATCTCATTCTTATCCTCATATCCTCAATAGTCACAATTACTTCACATCCTCCAATGTTTCACATTTTCATCACTTTATAAGCATTTTAATATCAATTTCCTTTTAAAACAAGCATGCAACATATCTTTTAACTATTTCGTTTAATCATAAAACCCACAAATATTTAAAATAATAAATCATGACATATTAGATCATAAAATCCATAATCGTTAAAATAAACATTTTAACACATTAAAAATCCATAAATATTTTTAAATAATATTTTAACATTTTAAATCATTATATTTAAAATAACATTTTGACATGTTAAACCATTAACATTTAAAGTAACATTTAACATATGAAAAATACATAAACATTAAAAATAAACATATTAACATTATAAAATTCATAAACATCCATAACCATCGAAAATAATCATATTAGCATATAAAACAGCATTTAGGACACTGCCACGACGTTTACTAATTTTCGGTTGTAAAATTACCTTTTACACCTAGATGTAAAATTTCACATTTTTGACATTTTCTGACTCTAAAATGTCCCAAATAAGTATTTAAATTTACATGAATTTTCTCATATTTTTATTTAGCTTAAATCAAGAACTTTTAAATTAATCTTTAAATATAACATATTAATGCGTTTTAATCCTGAATTAAACCAAACATTAATTTAAAATTCCCAAATTAAAAACTTAGACTTTTAATAATTATTTGAGCTTAAATATAATTTTTTCATAATTTTATTAAGCTTAAATCTAGGCGTTTCCATTAACTCTTTAATTAACGTTCCGTGCGGCGATAAAATCCCGGATAAATCCAAAACTCATTATTTTGATCCCAAATTTTAAACATAAGTTTTTTATTATTTATTCTACCCTTGCGAGCCATGAACCACACTCCTAGAGCCATGGTTTAAATTTTAGCTTTATTATTTTCGTTTTTTACACCTAGACGAACACATCGAGCCATCTCCCAAAATACTCGAGCCACGCCTGAGCCACCTCGAGCCAAACCCAAGCCAACCCATCTAGGAACCCTTCTGACCAAGCCCAAGCCCCTGAACCTAGCCCTGGCTTGCTCAAACTCACCTGGAACTGAGGCCATGTACTGCATGTGTTTGTGCATGAGTTTCCCTTGGGCAATAGGACTCCCACCTAGTCTAGGACACTTCCAGCCCTTAACCACTTGACCCCTCATGACCCTAACCTTCGTTTGACCAGGCCCAAACGCAACCTAGACCAGCCCAAACCCTAGAACCCAGCACCGAATACACCTGAACACAGCAGCAGTCTGCATGTAACTTGCTGCCAAGAGTTTCCTTCACGTTTTCTGTGTTTGGCTCGAGCCACCTTGGGCCACCCTACACCAACTCACGACCCGCCCCTCTAGGGACCCTCCTTGACCCATGGAACCAATATCATTGAGCCCTAGCTTGGAACCGAAGGCAATAGACCATCACTTGAAGTGGCCGAGAACTCCCACATGAACATGGACCCTCCATTTTTGTTGCTAGGACCTAGCCAACCACACCAGACCATGAACCAGCCCCCTTTGCACCTTCCTAAGACCCTAAGGACCTATACTAACCCAGCCCAGAGCCCCCTGGCCGAGCCTCTCTCCCTGCACAAGCTGCTGAACCTGTGCGCTACTCCTTGAAGCTCCCGGGTGTGAGCTAGGACTCCTCACAGCCCTCTTAAATCGGGTCATAGCCATGACCCTTCACGGACCCTAGCAAGCCCGGGTCCCAACCAAAGCCAAGCCAAGCACTAATCCATAACCCGTGCCCCTCAAACACCAGGCTACCCGATGGCATCCAGCTTGTTCTTATTCATGTTGCAGCGTTTTGTGTCAGTGTAGGACGCGAAACTTGTATAAAACCAACCAATTTCGATTCCTAATCATGGCAGCCCCTAAGGTACATGAAATTCATGATTTTTGGATCAAAAATCATGCTTTAAAAATCACCCTAGATGCATGTACGAAAATCTGTCAAGGTGCTCTTTTTTTCATTCAAATTTCAAACATAAATTTATAATAGGTATGATGATGAGTAAATGAAGAATATGGCGTGCCTTTCTTTATTAAACGCACTATTTAACGTTGACGATTGCGAATAACGGCGACGAACGACCTTGGCTTGATTTTCCTTGCAATATTCGAAAGCTTCCTCTTGTTGTTGATGGTGTGTGCCGTGAATTTCAAGTGCAAGGGAGTCTTTTATGTGGTTAGGGTAGGGTAACGTGAGTTATGTTTTAATTTGTAGTGTGAATTGCACTTTAAATAGATAATTAAAACACTAACCAAGCTTAGGTCCATTAGGGGAGTTAATTAGGCTTATTAGTGCTTAATTAAAATATAAAAATTATTTTGTTTAATAAAGTTTGTGAATGTATTATCCGGGTTGCCAAAACGTTCTTATTTTTGTTGAAAATCCAACACCGATAAAAATTACGTCACGGCGTATAAAATCACCTCAAACCCCCTTATTTTCAAAAATAATAAAAAAGCACCAACCATATTTTAAATAATTAAAAACAATTATTTAATAAAACCATTTTCTATTTTTTTTTGCCCTCGGTCTCCGTTCCTCGATCGCAACTCGAATAACCTTTAAAAATACATTTTAATGTAACCATGTAGAAAAATATATTTTAAACATGTAAATATGCACATCATAATTAATTATTGCAATTAAAACAATTAATTGAAATAAACAAGGAATTTAATAACTCGTATGCATGTGGTTCGCGTGGACCTTTGAATTTTCGGGGCGTTACATGAACGTTTTGTCAACCCGGCTAATAATTTCACAAACTTTATTAAAACAAAAATATTTTATTTAAGTAATAATGGGCCTAATGGACCTATTGTACCTTGCTAATGGGCCTAAGCTTATTTACATGCTTAATTAACAAATAAATAAGCCACAAACCCTTCCCCACACCACCAATCACACGCCTCACTCTCCAAATGGTTTCAAACTCCCTTGTTCTTTCAACTCATGGCACACACAAGCTTAAGCTAGGAAGAGGCATCGAAATTTGCTAGGATATTCAAGCCAAGGTTCTCCTCGTCATCGTTCTTCAATCGTCAACGTTATTTCGTGCGTAATTACGCAAAGGAACGTCACGTTCTCCCTTTTACACATCCATCACTCCATAGTATTGGTTTAAATATGTATTGCATGGAAAAACGAGATGCACTTTTATTATTTTTGTTTCTGTACATCAACAAGAATTTGAAAGCTTGTTAATTGATTCAAAAACATGTTTAATATGTTAAAAAGGGGCTGCCATGATTAGGAAGTGATATGAGATTTTTTTACCCTACTTTAAGGCCCTAGAACAAGAAAAAACAGGCTGCATGAGACAGGATAGAAGCTGGAAATCGAAAACATGTGTTTGTGTATCATGGGGCTCGGGTTCAAGGGAAATCATAGCATGGTATGGCTCGGTTGCAACAAGGGCTGGGCTAGGGCCGTGCTTGAGTCGGGGAAGAGTCCTAGCCACCAGGGCTGGGAAGGAGTCCTAGAAAGCTAGGACTCCAACCCGAGAAGCTTCAAAGCACCGCGCATGATGTGCAACCGCGCAGGGAGTAGATGGCTCGGCCAGGGGGCTCTGGGCTGGGCTTGGTCAAGTCTTTAGAGTCCTAAGAGGGTGCACAAGGGTCTGGTTCAGGGCCTGGTATATTGGCTAGAGACCTAGGGGCGAGTTCGAGGGGTACTAGGCTAGGAGGAGTTCTCGGCCAGTTTTTTTGCTGGGTTGGGGGCTTCGGTTTCAAGCCTAGGGTCGAGTCCTAAGGTTCTAATGGTCCAGGAGGGTTCCTAGAGGGGCTGGGCAGAGTTAGGTTTGAGAAGGTCGGAGCTTGGCTCAATGAAAATTGAAGATGGCTCGTAAGGGTCTATCATGGATCGATTAGGGTTTTCATTTGGTTCATAAATTCGAAACATGGCTCACGGAGGTCGAGTCATGGTTCATGAGAGCTAAAATAATATAAAAAGTCTAAGTTTTGAATTTAGAAATTTTATATTAAAGTTTGAAATAAATCAGGATTAAAACGCATTAAAAAAGAACAATTAAGGAATAATTGAAAAGTCTAGAATTTAAGATAAATAAAATTGTGGTAAATTTAATTTAAGCTTAAATAATTATTTGAGATATGTTAGAGTCAATGTAATAAAGAAAAAGTCAAATTCGAGGTGTTTTACGCCTAGGGGTAAAACGATAATTTTACTTCTAAAATAGTAAACATCATGATAGTGCTCTGATGCTGTTTTATACGTTACACATTGATGCTGTTTTATATGGCTAAATGTGTATTTTAAATGTTTATGGATATTATGAGTTAATATAAACATTTAAAAGATATGTTACATTTTTGGTTTAAAAGAAAAATTATATTAATATGCAGGCTTTTATAAAGTGATGGGAATACGAAATATTGAAGGATATGAAGGGATTGTGACTAATACGAATACGATGATATGTTAATACGTAAGGCCAAGGCTCAGTGACGGGTGAGAGTGTCGTTGATGTCCCCGCCGTCCAGTACTGTGGTTACACGTAGATGGATCCATCGCCCCAATACCAATACGAAAGTCACAATCAACGATATAAATTAACCAAAAAATGAATCTGAACATGTTTGATATGAATATGAATACGAATACAAATATGAATATGAAAATGTTTATGTTTAAGTTTATGCATCTTCATGAAAATGATATTTTACGTACAAGTATTTTAACTGTTACATGTGATCTATATACGTATTATGTTTTTATCAAGATTATGGAGTGTTGAATCTTTAGACTCACTGGGTGTGATCGATGCAGGTGAGTTTGATGTTGATGGTAGTGGAGGTCTTGATGGATGATCTGACTAGACTGAAGGTGCACATAACCCTTAGATCAGTGCTTCTAGTTTTCCGCATTTACATTTTTTATTTATGTTAAAGATATTTTAAGAATTTTTATTTATGTTTTTGAGAGGTTATTAGTTTCAACAATTTTGCTAAGTAGAAGTTGAAATCGATTGCCGATTTTATTATTCAAACTATTTCCTTTTATTTTTAAATGTTAATTGGTTGTTTTATTTTAATATAGTGTCAAAAATATTTTATAAATATATATATATGTATTTCGGCCGATTAGTAAAAGGATAATAAAAAAAATTAGTACTTTTTAGGAAAACGAGTAGTGGACGTTTTAATATTGATATTAATATGATGAATATGAATATGTTGTTATGAAAACGTTTATGAAAATGTTTATGTTTAAATTTTATGCATCTTCATGAAAATGTTATTTTACGTACAAGTATATTCACTTTTGCATGTGAACTGTAAATGTAGTACTTGTTATCAAGATTATGGTGTGTTGAGTCTTTAGACTAACTAGGTGTGATTGATGCAGGTGATTATGAAAATAATTACAATGGAGGTCTTTATAGTTGAATTTACTGGACTGAATGTGCACATAACTCGAGGACAAGCGCTTATCTTTCCAGATTTACGTTCATGATTTATGTTAAAGATTTTACGACTATTTATTTATGATTTTGAGAGGTTTTTTAAAGATTGATAGTATGAGCTATACTTTTCAAATAAAGCTTTTAGGTTTGGTAAAATGTTGGATGATTTTATGTTTGGATTATTTTCTTTGATTTTCAAATTATAGTTGGTTGATTTATTTTTAAAATGGTTTCAAAAATAGTTTATATGGTTGTATATGTGTTAGTCTGAATTGTGAGAGTTTAAAAAAAAGAAAAAAAATTTCTAGTACTTTTTAAGAAAACGAGTAGTGGACGTTTCAGTTGGTATCAAAGCAATGTTCCTGTAAAGGGTGGTGCCACCATCAGTGCCGGGAAGCTCAGTCGTCAAGCCTCAATCTGTAAGATTACATGCTTTATATGATTTATATGATACTACCTGCATGATAACATGAATTATATGTTTACGTCACATGTTCAATAGCTTTACGAGAATACATGTTATATATGCAAAAAATTGCTTAAAGGAATTAGAATACGTTTCATGATTAGAAAATTTATATTTAAATGCATGTGGGTTACGTTAGAATTAGAAAAACGTTCAGATATAATGCCTCGTAGACGCGCACCTAGTACTGATAGGCAGACATAGACTACTAAGGATCGTAATGTTAATGCACCCCCACCTCCTAATGGGGCTGCTGCTGTAATGCCCGAGATTTTATTACCGTAATCTGAAGCTAATTTGAAATGAGTTAGTGATTAATTGATGTGATTATAGACGGAACGGATTAGACCGAGAAAGACGAAAAAAAGACGCAAAATTATGTGTGAGGGAGATGCCATCCGCGCACATGCGCGATCTGGTGCGCACACATGCGCGGGTTTGGCAGAAGACCCCGCGCATATGTGCGGCGTGAGGGCGCGCATATGCGCGAGGTGTCCAGTAGCCAAGGGGCTGGAACAGAACATTGCGCGCACATGCGCGACGTGAGCTGCGCACATGCGCGAGGTAGGCAAAGAGTTGGGCGCACATGCGCGGGGTGAAGTCGCGCATATGCGCGAGTGGTAGAATGCACGAGACAGTAGGTCTCGCGCATATGCGCGAGCTGCCAAGAACTTATGCACCGAGACTCGAAGGTCTCGCGCATATGCGCCGACGGTGGTCGCGCATATGCGCGAGACGTGCAGAACATGCAACGAGCCACTTGTCTTATTTCATGCAATATATATATATATACCATCGTTATTTCCCTTCATTCCAAAGAAAAGGAAACCGAGGAAAGGTTCCGGGAAAAGATTTAGCTTCTTTATGATTCCAATTCCGATCGTGCCAAATTCACTCGTTCGATTTTGAATCCGAATACAACACCGAGTTTCTAGCGACAACAGCTACAACAGGACGTAAGTTTTATTGAATTCTGGTATCGTTTGAAATTATGATATTGGGGGAAATTGTGATTTGACTGGTATTATATATTCTGAGTATACTAATCAGTATATAATTGAAGTCAGATCGAAGAACGGACTGTGTATGTAATTGTTATGGTTTTGTGAAATGATATGACTGAGATTGTACAGATTTGAGATTATGATCTGTTATTGCTGAGATTATGAGTTGTATTGATATCGATTATACCTCGTGGTATTATATCTGTGACGTTGACATTGCTGGGGTTATTGAGACTGTATTGTTATACCGTCGAAACATCAGTGGATTGATATTAATCAGATTCAGTAGTGACTTCGATTATATTGTGATATCGTCGATATAGAATAAATGGTATCTTGATTCGATATTGATCAGATTATGTTGATTTGAACATTGATCAGACTAGATTTTGAATTGAGTTGCATATTGAGATTGTGCCTATGCGATATTGTATTTCAGATTGATATGGACAGATTTGACTTCGAGACTTCGACTTTGTCAGACCGCGAAGACAAAGGTATAAATTTATGTTGATGTGGGATTGCACAACTCGAGTCCGATTGACTTGAGGTTCCCAAAATCACATACTTTACTTTATTGCATTGATATTTGCAATTGTATGAGATTGATACCTTTGAGTTATTGATTTATGTATTGATTCATAAGCGGATACGCTTAATTGTAATTGAGTAATCTTGTGACAGTAGTGCCGGATAGTGATGGAATCGTCACAAGCACATTGCACATTGTCACAGGATAGGATATTGGTGAAAATGCCAAAGTCTGTGACGGTTAGATCAAGACACCGGACGTTTGGCTATATCGGAGTGGATAGAATTGGAGTTTCTTCTATTACTGGTGTTCGATATGGAAAGAGCCAAAGTCCGTGAATAAGAACATACCACCACCCCGATCGGGAGTGTAGGTGGGTGTATGTTCTTATTCCGATCGGGATCCCTAGATTAGGACTGAGTCGAGTCTGAGTTTGAGAATCACGGAGAGTGATTCATTGCTTGATATGAAATTATGTTCCTGATGTTGATACATGTTTAGAATATAATTTATTCTCGATATTGATTCATGTTTAAGATTATAATACATGTGATAAATATTTGATTCATGTTCTGATTTTGATACATGTTATGAATGTTTATTTCATGCTTTTATATTGTTTATATGAAAGGCATGTATACATGATTTATATTGGGAATATAATTCTCACCGGAGTTATCCCGCTGTTGTCTTGTTTGTATGTGTGTATGACAACAGGTGGGACAGGATCAGGGTCAAGGCAAGAAGAGAGAGAGATCATGATTAGAGTGGAGACTACGGACTTGGATTAAAGATAGGGTTTGAACACTTGATAATTAGTTGTTAAACCTTAGTTTTTATTGAATGTAGATTGTACATGACTTGAACTTTAATTATACAAATCTGTATATTAGTTAGATTCCATTACGTTCCGCAATTAAAGAAATTTTTTTATGACCCAAATTACTTGAATTAATAAATTGATCCTAATGATGATTAAGAATTGAATTAGCGTCCGGGTCCCCACAGCTGCTACTCGTGAATTTAAGGGGATGGCTCGTTTTTTCAAGCAGCAGCTACAGCATGCACCTAGACCACAACATGATAATTATGATCAGTTTCGGAGGCTAGGGTCGAAGTAATTTTGGCACCACCGACCCGTTTGCTTCGGAGGCATGGATTCGAGCACTTGAGGTGCACTCTCGCTATCTGAATATGGGGGATGTTGACCGTGTGAGGTGTGCCACGTACTTGTTTAGAGATGACGCTTCTTTGTGGTGGGAAGGAGTGGAGCATGGTATCAATATCTCCACTCTTACTTGGGCTCGTTTCAAGGAGAATTTCTATAAGAAGTACTTTACTGCTGATGTTAGAGGGCGATTGAAGAGAGAGTTTATGACTCTCTGTCAGGGAGAGACTTCTGTTGCTGAGTTTGTGAGGAAATTTCATAGGGGTTGTCACTTTGTACCCCTGATTTCGAGGACACTGCTGAAAAAATGAGTCAATTTCTTGATGGCCTACGACCTACTATTCGTCGTGAGGTTATGATGATGCATCCTATGGATTACGCTATTGCGACTGCCTAGGTGTTCCAAGCTGAACAAGCGTTGAAAGATATTGATTTTGAAGTGCAGCGCAAGAGACAACAACATTAACAGCATAATGAGCCAAACAAGAAGCCATATATGGGTCCTCCTAGACCTCAAGGGCCTCAAAAGCCCCAAGGTCAAGTCAAGAAGCAAAGACCACAAAAGCCGCCACTTCTTAGAGCACCAAAGCTTGCTGATAGGCAACCTCGCAGGGAGTTCAATCGCTTACACTATGGAAAATGCATGTGGGGATCTTTTAGATGCTTCATATATAAGGAGGAAGGGCACAAAGCTGCTGATTACCCGAAGAATAAAGCGCCTACTGTGGGGAGAGCATATGTAATGCATGCAGAGGAAGCTGAAAAGGAGCCAGACACTACGCTCGTTACAGGTAACCTAGTCATTTAACATGTTTCTATTGCTTGTATTGCATGAAATGTTAAATTGGTTATTATAATTGAATTGGGATCAAAATTTACCAAATGGAAATTAGGTTGAATGCTCTACCTTAGTTGGAAATTAAGATATGATTTTATAAACCATAGAATTGGTATTGATTTTGTGCCTTAATTTATATTGATTTTGTGCCTTAATTTAAGTATGAAAAAATTACAAATAAAAAGTTTTATGGCCAAAAATCAAAGAAAAATCCTAATCAAGGGCATTATAACAAGTTTCGAATTTTAAGGGTCTATATTGCAATTTTCGAAATCGTTAGGGCAATTTTGTAAATATCCAAAAATTTAAGGATCAAAAAGCAAAATTTCCAAAATGGGATTGAAATGCAATTAACCAAAATCTAGGGGGTAAAGTGTAATATTCAAAAGTTTAATGACTAAATTGCAATCTTCGAAAAGTTCAAGAACCTAATTGCATTTACTGAAAACTTAAGGACCAAATTGTAATTTCCAAAAATTGAGGGACCAAAATTGAAAAATCAAAAAAATTAAGGGGTCATTTGCAATTTTCATAAAATTTTTGGGACTAAAATGCAAATTTCAAAGATTTGAAGGGTCAAATTGCAATTAATTAGAAATTATAAGGGGGAAATTACGAATTTTCCAAGGAACATTAGGATCCAATCAATCCTCTTCTTGAAATTTTGGGAAATAAATGGCACAAATTCCTTAAGCTCCACCACGAATAATCTAAAATTTTTTCACTGCAGGTAGGATATTCATTATAGGTGTAGCTACATATGAACTGCTCGATTCGGGAGCTACACACTCTTTCATATCTGAGACATTCATCAAGCGACTAAATATTATTCCTGAGAATATGGGATTGGGTTTCAAGGTTTCTATTCCTTCCGGTGACCAAATTATCACGTCTAGAATTGTGAAGAATCTAGAGCTTCGTTTATTTAAATATGTGGTTCGGGCAGATCTTATTGTACTCCATATGCCTGAATTTGATATCATACTCGATATGGATTGATTATCAGCGAATGGAGTTTCGATTTATTTTTGTCAGAGATCAGTGTCTATTTGACCACCTAATGGGAAATCTTTTGTCTTTGAGATGGCGAGGAACAAGCAAATGCCACACATTATATCTTGTCTTTGTGAGAGAAAGCTTATGAGATGTGGATGTCAAGCTTTTCTAGCATATGTCACTACAGCACATGCTCCTATCAGTCAGAAATTGGAGGATGTTTACATTGTTATAGACTTTCCTAGCGTCTTTCCCGAGGACGTTTCTTGCATTCCACCTGACTGTGAGATGGAATTTTCTATTGAGTTGATGCTGGCACTGTACCTATTTCTAAATCACTTTATCGTCTAGCACCCGCTGAAATGAAAGAATTAAAAGATCAAATCCAATAATTCCTAGACAAAGTTTTTATTCGCCCTAGTTATTCCCCATGGAGCACACCGGTATTATTTGTGAAAAAGAAAGATGGTAGTATGCGACTCTGCATTGATTATCTAGAGCTGAATAGAGTCACTATCAAGAATAAGTATCCTCCACCAAGAATCGAAGATTTATTTGATCAGTTGCAAGGAGCATAGATATTTTCGAAGATTGATCTTTGTTCTGGGTACCATCAGTTGAAAGTGGAAGAATCTGATGTTTATAAGACAATGTTTCGTACTAGATATGGGCACTACTAGTTTGTGGTCATGCCATTTAGGTTGACCAATACGCCAGCGATCTTCATGGATCTCATGAATTGTGTATTTCAGTCGTATCTAGATCAATTCGTCATAGTCTTCATTGATGATATTTTGATCTATTCCAAGAGCAAAGAGGAGTATAGTCGTCATTTGAGGACAACACTGCAAGTACTTCAAGATAGAAAGTTATATGCAAAATTCAGCAAGTGCGAGTTTTGGCTTGGTAAAGTGGAATTCCTAGGGCACATCATTTCTAGTGACGACATTGAAGTTGATCTAAGTAAAGTCGAGGCAATGAGAGAGTGACCAGTACCGAAGAGCGTTACCGAGATTCAAAGTTTCTTGGGACTAGCTGGCTATTATCGCAAGTTTATTCAAAGATGTCATCTATAGCGGTACCCATGACCACCTTGACAAAGAAGAATGCAAAGTTTTTATGGGGATCCGAGTGCCAAGACAGTTTTGACAAGTTGAAGCAAGCCTTGATTTCTGTGCCAGTGTTAATAATGCCATTGGGGCAAGGAGGGTATGTTCTTTATACCGACGCTTCTCAGCTTGGTTTTGGTGCAGTTCTGATACAAAATAACCGAGTTATATCATATGCGTTTAGATAGTTCACGAGAAAAACTACCACACTCATGATGTTGAGCTTGCAGCGATAGTTTTTGCATTGAAGATTTGGAGACATTACTTGTATGGGGAGAAGTGCAAGATTTTGACGGACCATAAAAGTTTGCAATATTTCTTCACCCAAAAGGAATTGAATATGAGACAGCGACGATGGTTCAAATTATTGAAAGACTACATCTGTTAGATTAGCTATCATCTGGGAAAAGCTAATGTAGTGATAGACGCATTGAGTCGAAAGGCAGCAGTTATCACTCAAATATCAATTCAAAGACCTTTGAAGTCCGAGATATAGCGGTTTGAGCTTATAGTGTATGCTAGGGACGACGCCCCTAATCTTGCCACCTTGACAGTTCAATCTATTTTGAGAGATAGAATCCGTGAAGGATAGTCCACTGACGAACAATTGCAAAAGTTGAGATTGAGAAAGTACATGTCGAACTCATCACATATACTAAATCATGAACCTCTACAATAGAATCCGAATATGACTTATGAAGAAAGACGTCCAAATCTTGGGAAGGCAAGAAAGAAGACTCCGAAACAAAGTCATTCCAATGGTCAATGTCAAGTGACTAAATCACTCAGAAGAAGAAGCAACTTGAGAAACCGAGAGGGACTTGAGGAGTCTCTACCCGGAGCTATTTGTTAAGTTTTAATTTCGAGGACGAAATTTTATATAAAGGGGGAGGAATTGTAAGGTCCAAAATTAAGACGACGTAATCCAACTACATGCAAATGTAGAGAATATGGAAAATATTTAATTAATTGATTTTAAATGCTAAATTGATTATGTGATATGTTTATATGATGTTGTAGTAGTTTTTCTACTTACATGCTTTAAAATATAATTTTAAGGGTTATTCGAGTTGCGATCGAGAAATGGAGATCGAGAGCTGAAAAATAGAAAATAATTTTATTAAATAATAGTTTTTAATAATTTAAAATATGATTGATGTTTTTTCTTATTTTTGAAAATAATGAGTTCTGAGGTGGTTTTATACGCCGGGACGTAATTTTTATCATCGTTGGATTTTCAACAAAAACACAACCGTTTTGGCAACCGGGTTAATAAATTACAAATTTACTAAAAAAATAATTTTTAGATGCACTAATGGGCCTATCTAACCTTGTTAATGGATCTAAGCTACCATTAGTATTTTATTTTTTATTTAGAGTACAAAAAACCCTACCCCATGCCATTATATCCCACGCCCACCTCCCCTACACACAAAAAAAAACTCTATCCCTCATAGCATCACACGGCACACACATATTTTCAAGAGAAAAGCTTCGAAAGTTGCAAGGTTTTCAAGCCAAGGTCGTTCGTCGCCGTTCTTCGTAATCGTCAACGTTAAATCGTGCGTTAAAAACACAAAGGCACGCCATATTCTTCATTTTTCTCATCTATCACACCATTATATTTGTTTAAAAACGTTTTGCATGAAAAACAAGTTGCATCATGTAATATTTTCATTTTTGTATCATATGTGAATTTTTAAGGCATGAATTTGAGCCAAAAACATTTTATTATGTTACTAAGTGGCTGCCATGATTAGGAGGTATAATGGGATTGTTTTACATGGGTTTAAGGGTCTTAGAACACACACAACAAGCTGCACAACACGAAGAACAAAAGCTGGAACCGAAAATTGTGTTTGTGGATCATGGGGCTCGAGTTCAAGGGAAATCTAGGCATGTCTTGGCTCGGTTGCAACCAGGGCTGGGCTAGGGTTGTTCTTGAGTCCTGAAAGGAGTCCTAGCCACGCTAGGATTCGAGCACCACGGCCGAGAAGGAGTCCTAGAAAACTAGTACTCCAACCCGAAAAGGCAGCGCATGCGCGCTGGGCAGCGCAGCCGCACAGGGATATTAGGCTCGGCCAGGGGGCTCTGGGCTGGGCTAGATCAAGTCACTAGGGTCCTAGGAGGGTGCACAAAAGGCTGGTTCAGGGGCTAGCTCCTAGGTGCGATTTCTAGGAGTCCTTGTCATGTGGGAGCCTCGGCCGTGAGCTTGCAGCTGGAGTTTTGACTTACGGTTGGGGCTAGGTTCAGGTTCTTGGGGTGATTAGGGTCCCAGAGGAGGGTCCCGTGAAGGGCTGGTTTAAAGTTGGCTCAGGCCGGTTCGAGCATGGCTCGGTGAAAAATCAAGATGGCTCGTGAGGTTCGTGCTTGGTTCGATTAGGGTTTCTTTTGGTTTTTAAATCCGAAACATGTCTCACGGGGGGCGAATCATGGTTCATGAGGGCTAAAATAATATAAAAAGTCTAAGTTCTTAATTTAGAAATTTTATATTAAAGTTTGAAATAAATAGGGATTAAAACGCATTAAAATGAATAATTAAGGAATAATTGAAAAGTCTCGAATTTAAGCTAAATAAAATTGTGATAAATTTAATTTAAACTTAAATAAGTATTTGGGATATTCTAGAGTGAATGAAATTAAGAAAAATTCAAATTCGAGGATTTTTACGTCTAGGGGTAAAACGGTAATTTTACACCAGAAAATTAGTAAACCTCATGACAGTGACTTGAATGTTGTTTTATATGCCAATATGATTATTTCAAATGTTTATGGATTTTTAAGATGAAATGTTAATCTTAAAAGATATGTTGCATGCTTGGTTTAAAAGAAAAACGTTATATGCATGTTTAATTTTTATTAAGTGATGAGAATATCAAAATGTTGAAGGAAGTGAAGTAATTGTGACTAATACGATGATACGATGATATGTTAATACGTAAGCCAAGGCTTAGTTGACGGGTGAGAGTGTTGTTGATATCCCCGTCGCCCATTACTGTGGTTATATGTAGATAGATCCATTGCTCAATGCGAATACGAAAGTCACAATTAACGATCTGAATTCAATGAAAGAAAATTGGAATACGTATATGAATATGAATATGAATATGGATATGAATGTGATGTATGAATATGCTGTTATGAAAAACGTTTATGAAAATGTTTACGAAAATTTTAATGTTTAAAGTTTATGCATCTTCATGAAAATGTTATTTTACGTACAAATATTTTCACTGTTGCATGTGAACTGTATATGTAGTACTTGTTATCAATATTATGTTGTGTTGAGTCTTTAGACTCACTAGGTGTGATTGATGCAGGTGATTATGAAAATAATGATGATAGAGGTCTTGATGGTTGACTTTGCTGGACTGAAGGTGCACATAACCCGAGAACTA
This sequence comes from Primulina tabacum, assembly GCF_025594145.1. Lineage (NCBI taxonomy): Eukaryota > Viridiplantae > Streptophyta > Magnoliopsida > Lamiales > Gesneriaceae > Primulina > Primulina tabacum. The sequence continues at coordinate 37,142,197 of NC_134550.1, read as the reverse complement.
GCGCTTATCTTTCCGCATTTACGTTTATGATTTATGTTAAAAATTTTACGACTATTTATTTATGCTTTTGAGAGGTTTTTGGGAGGCTGATATTATGGGCTATACTTTTCAAATAAGGCTTTTAGGTTTGGTAAAATGTTGGATGATTTTATGTTTGGATAATTTTCTTTGATTTTCAAATTATAGTTGGTTGATTTATTTTTAAAATGGTGTCAAAAATAGTTTATATTGTTGCATATGTGTTCGGACGAATTGTTAGAGTTTTAAAAAAAAGAAAAAAAATTCTAGTACTTTTTAAGAAAACGAGTAGTGAACGTTTCATTTGCATATCTTGCATTCGAGCAAGTGCAACTGATGATTTATTCCATGCCTGAATAAGCTCAGTTTGCTTTGAATTCTCAAGCGTTAACTGCTGAATCTTAGTTTGATTCTTGCTTCTTTCAGCATTCAGCTCAGCAATCTCCCGTTTAAGACAACAGTTCAACTGATTTATAAGTTTTATTTTTATCATCATTGGAATCAGTTTGCTTTGCTTTGGCCTTCTTAACTGAGAGATCAAGCTTGTGATACTCGTTGACCATGTCATGTAATGTGGAAATAAGTTCATCACGTGTAAATTCAATTGAACTAAAATCGAATACATGTTCACTGGTTGATTCTAGTTCTGTGTCATTAGCCATTAGACACTTGACTTCCTCATCATTGTTGGAGCTGCTAAAGCTCTTAGGTTTTGATTCATCGCTGTCAGATTCAGCCCATTTGGATTTACATTCCTAAGCTAGAAGAACTTCGTGTTTCTTTCTGAATGATTTCTTATCATCTTCGGTTCTTTTCCTGTGCTCATGTGATTTGTTTCCCTTTTCAGCTGACACTCGACTATCCTTCTTGGCTTAGGAAAGTCAGCAATGAAGTGTCCAATTTTGCCACAGTTGTAGCAATCATTTGGTTCTTCTTTGGTGTTATTCCTTTGATATTGTCTTTGAACAGAGCATTGATTTCTTCTCATGAATCTTTCAATTTTTTTGATAAATAATTACATTGCATCATTTCTTAACCGATCAGCAGTTTTTTCAACTGAACCAGTTTGTTCCAGTTTGACAACACTAAGAGCTGTTGTAACTGCTGGTGTGGAAGGTTCTCCTTCTCTCGTTTGCAACTTGAACTCATATGCCTTAAGATCAGAAAATAGATCATGTAATTCGACCTTATTCAGGTCCTTTGATTCTCTCATAGCCATTGTCTTAACATCTCATTCGTTGGTAAGACATCTAACTACTTCAGCGCTATTTCTTTGTTTGAATACACCTTTCCAAGTGCATTCAATTCTTTTATTATGTTGGTGATTCTCTCATCATATTCGTGCATAGATTCTCCAATCTTCATTTTAATATTATCGAATTTTTGAACAGCATTTGAAATTTATTCTCTTTGGTTTGCTCATTGCCTTCGTAGAGCTGAGTCAACTTCTCCCAGATTTCTTTTGCAGTCTTTCACATCTTTATGTTGCTGAAATTGATTTTATCCAGCGTTTTGTACAAGATATCTTTGGCTACATTGTCCAAGTTGGCTTCTATTTTGTTATCTGCTGTTCATTCTTCTCTTAGCTTTTCAATCTGGTGTGGTGCGCCATCAGTTATGGCAACAGTATTATTTGCTTTTAGTATTCTCATGGGCCTGTCAGTATTGACATACCACACGTCATCATTTTATGCAGCTAGATGAGCCTGCATTCTTATCTTCCAGTCATCGAACTCTTCTCTTGAGAACATAAGAATTTTGTTGAAGGAAGGCATGATAATCAGATTTTGTAGGTAGGAATATTCTGGAACAAGATTCAACTGATCTGATACCACTTTATAGGATCGGTTTGTAGGTGAAAGAGTGTTTAGAAGGAGGGTTGAATAAACACTCTACAATTTTATCTACTTTTAAAATAATGAGTCAGTATAGTGATAAACTGAACTCAGGAATCTTGTTATGTCAATGTTAATCAGTTAACTAATGAAAGTGCGGAAATAAACTAACTGACAGATAGAATAAAAGTGGAATTAAGAGTCACAAGATTTATGGATGTTCAGAGATTTCAATCACTCATATGTCACCCTTTCTATCTAGGAGATAGGAAATTCACTAAAAGACTTTGATCAATACAAGATTTATACAGACCCACTTCAGTTTTGAACTTAACACTGCCAAACTAAAACTCTCAGTTTCAATACAGTTTATCAGTTCTCAACTGATCTAAAACTACTCAGCACAACTAATCTCTATAAGATCAAATATTAGACAAATAAGTGTTTGTGCTCGTACGCTCAATTTATAGCCTTGAATTCTATGAATGTGCATGCTAAGTGTGAGCTTTTGAAATATCTTGAATATGAACAGAAAGCTTGTGAGATGATTTCAGCACAATAACAGCTTGGTAGATTAGTTCTTCTATTTCTCAGCTTCTCTTCTCGGCTATTCATAGGCTTTGCTTCCAACGGTAACAATGAATACGTTTGAATTTTTCTATCCATTGTATGCCACTTCAATATCCTACTCGCAATCGTACACTGTAGCATTGCTGAAACTCAGCATTCCCACTACATGTTGCAGTCTGTCTTTGTACAGTTGTCGGTTGATAGTTACATTCCTTAACTGATGACGTGTCAAACTATTTTATCAGTTTGACAAAGCCGATAGAATTAGCTGAAAGCTCTCATCTGATTGTAGTAAAACTGATCAGTTCCAACTGATCATCCAGTCCTTTACATAGTTCAGTTAGCTTAGCTGCGCACAATTCTTCAGTTAGGCAACCAATAGCTTGCATATTTTTAGATCAGTTCTTTTCAGTCTTTTTGATCAGTTTGTTCAGTCTTTATACGCTTTGTTTGTCAAACTTTCGAAATTAAGTTTCCAACAGAGATGTCCATTCACATGGATGGGTGATCATATGATGATGTACTGAAAAACCCTCCCTCGGACTGTCCATGTAAGGCCCGAGGGTTTGAGTATGGTAATCTGAAATGTTTCGTTAATTAATTGATGTGATTATAGACAGAACATATCAGACCGGGGATGTAATGCCCGGTTACTCGTACAAATAATAATAATGCGTTTATGTCGTTTATTATATAGTTATTTAGCTCATCAGATTTCACGTAATGATTGAAGTATCAATATTGAGATTGAACATGAGTTTTATATTGTCTATGATGTATTGAGAATAAATATGTGTTGAAATAGTGGTAGTAAGAGGTGTAGGTAGAAGTAGTGTAATGAAAGTTGGTATAGGACTGCAGGAAATGAGACGAAATTGTGGTAGTTGTTACGGGTTTTAGCATAATGATTTGAATATTGATCCAAATTGTGTGAGGCCTTAACCATTAGAAAGCTAAGATATGATATTACAACTTTCATGTTTTGAGTTTTGTCCAAATCACTGTGGAAGACAAGCCAAAAGCGCCCCGAAGTTGGTCGTGTGTATCGTCACTCCTACAATGACATATGTTGGGAGAATGGGCATAACTTTTTACTCCGACCTCCAAATTCCATGAAACTAATTGGAGATTCAAGCCAAGACATAGGGCTACAACTTTCCTGTTTACCACTTTTTCAGATTATGAACGGAAGAGCCATTTCTGGAGCAATCTTTGATGAAACAATGTGCAGGGCAGAACATGTGGCGCCCGAGCGGTAGAATATGACCGCCCGAGCGCCGGTACATTACAAGTTCAGTATTTTTCCAGAGAGTTTGGCGCCCGAGCGGTAGAAAATGACCGCCCGAGCGCCGGTGAACGAATTATTCATCTTTTAGGCAGAATGTTTGGCGCCCGAGCGGTAATATGTTACCGCCCGAGCGCGGCTGTGTATTTAAGGGGATAAGCTTTGACTTTTCTGCACATCTTCACAAAGTTATCAATTCATTCACAGCAAATCTCGAGAGAAAAACCTAGAAAACACTTCCCATCAGCTTTTTCTTCTTCTCCTTCATCATTTTGAAGTGATAACTTAATTCTCCATACAAGAACATCTTATAGGTGTAAGTTTTCTTCTCTTTTAGTTGTTCTACATGTACAGGAGTGATTTTCACCTAGTATATACATAGTGATAGATTTATTGATGTATTTGACAGTGTAGGAGCAAGAAAAACCGTCTCGAACCAGTGTTCGTAAGCGTGGACTGTAAGTTGGCATGTTCTTGAAATAATTCATGAGTCGTATTATGATTTCAAATACTTCCCATTGATTATTGCTATATGTACATTGTTAGTATGTTTATTGATGAAAACATAGCACCATATTCCATTGTTATGTATTAAATACGTAAGGAACTCATGAATATTGAAGAGGGGTGCTATGTTATGAACATGAACATGAACATGAAAGGAAAAAGACTGCTTTATTTACATGATATAGAGCTTGTTGACATCATGGGTGGTTTTAAGTCCACCAAAGCTATTGGCCAATATATGTTCATGGGGCGTGGGGTTGCCAAAGGTTGCTCCCTGACGTCCAACACAGTAGTAGCTATATAATAAAGCAAGCACGGTAGTACATGTCAACTAATGAGGCTCAAGTACAAAAATGAACATGAATTTATGCTATGATATGACATAGTTTAAAGATTCATTGTTGTCACGACTTGATATGTATGTTCTTTCGACGCATATTGATACGTACAAGTGCCAACTTATTGAGTTTTATAAACTCACGTAGCTCATGTATTACAGGATCAGGTAGTGAAGAGACGTAGGATGCCGGGTTCGCCAATGGATGCTTGTGAAGTGCCTCACCTCGACAAGAACTGGGACTTATTATTGTATAGTTTCCGCATATGTATTGTACTAAAATATGTCAGGGTTTGAACAAGTTTTTACGATGGTTATGATGATACAAAATATGCTTGAGGTTGTTGCTTGAATTGAGTTTTTGGCTTATACAAAATATAGGGACATCATGCCAAAATTTTTATAAACCGTCAAAGTGATGCCTCTTGTTTGATTTGCTTCATACTATAGTTATATCATTCAAACCTTATTTTGATTATGGTAATTATGCTAAGTATAGAGTAAGGGTGTAACATTTTTATGGTATCAAAGCCCACGGTTCTTCGACAGGGAAGACACTGCACTTCATCTATACATGGGGAACTCGGCAAGTAAGTATCTTTGTATCCCATAGTTTATGCTAAGTTATGTGTTTCTACGTGACCTATATGTAGGTTAAGATAAGCGACGATGCCACTGAAACGTAAGGTACATGAAGGAGAGTCATCTAAGGGCAAGGCCCCAGCAACCGATGAAGGCAGTACACCACGATCGGTAGATGACTTTGCCAAATTGCTCCAACAACAAGCAAAAGTCCATGGTGAACAAATACATCAGCTACTGGAGATGCAACGGACTACTCATGAACAGGCACAAGCACAAGCCATAGTACACAGACATGTGCCTGTTCAGACAGACGTATATGATCGTTTTAGACGTTTGAATCCTCCGGAATTCATGGGAAGCACCGATCCAGCAGTAGCAGAAGAATGGATTAAGTCGTTGGAGTCCATCTTCTCCTACCTTCATATGGAAGATGCAGATAAAGTAACTTGTGCCATCTTTCTCTTAACAAAACATGCAAGAATATGGTGGGAAAGTGCAAAAGTAGCATTACCGGTTGGACCATTGACATGGGGAACTTTCAAAACTGTGTTTTACAACAAATATTTCAGTAAAGACGTACGAGCTAAGAAAGCCAGTGATTTTCTGAATTTAAAGCAAGGAACCATGTCAATGACCGAATATATACAACAATTCAAAGCTGGAGTCCAATACGTACCCTATATTGCCTAGGATGACACAAGTAAGGGCGAACACTTCATGAGGCGACTTCGCTCTGAAATTAAAAGAGATGTACGAATGTCCAAAGTTGCTACCTATGGGGAGATAGTGGAAAGAGCACTTATGGCTGAACAGGATGAGCAAGACATTGACAGAGACAGGCAACAATGAAGGCAGCAGTACTTTCAGAAGAGTCAAGGAACAGGACAAGGCAAAAAAACCCATAACAGAGGTACTAGACCAGAGGAATCACCTGGCAAGGGTCCCCCTCCACGTAAAGAACAAGACAGACCACCTTGTCCTAAATGTGGCAAACTTCATGGCGGGGAATGTATGCAAGGTTCTAATGTCTGTTATCGTTGCAAGAAGCCGGGGCATCTCGCCAAGAATTGTCCTGGAAGTTCTGAGAAAGTACAGGGACGCCTTTTCTCCATGACCAAAGAAGAAGTGGATGCGGATACATCGATGATCACCGGTATGTTCTTGATTTCAGGTATTACTGCTATTGTTTTACTAGATTCAGGAGCCACGCATTACTTTATTTTGGAATCGTTTGTAAGGAGACTGGGCATTACAGCAAGTACAACAGAGACACAACTCGCTATAGCCTTACCTTCCGGGCAAGAATTACAGACAGATCAGATTGTGTGAGGGTGTCCAATATATGTCCAAGACCATCAGATGTATGGTGACTTGATAGTTCTAAGAATGACTGATTTTGATGTGATATTGGGAATGGATTGGCTCTCGAAGTACAGAGTTACTATTGATTGTGGCAAAAAGATGATCAAGTTTGCACCAGCAGGAGCTGAACCATTCACAGTAGCAAGTGCAGGTATGTATATCCTTACCTCTTCGGATAATCTCTTGTATGAAGGCTTGTAAATTACTACAGACGGGGTGTCAAGGATATTTAGCATCTGTGTTAACTATTGATACCACCTGTTTGTGAGTTAAAAGATACAGATGTTGTTTGTGAATTTCCAGAGGTATTTCCTGATGATGTAACAGGCTTACCCCCAGATAGAGAGATCGAATTTGTAATTGATGTTGTGGCAGGGACTCATCCGACTCAAAAGCTCCTTATCGATTAGCTCCCACAGAAATGAAAGAATTGAAAGAACAGTTACAGGAGTTGCTTGATAAAGGGTTTATTAGACCGAGCTTTTCACCGTGGGGTGCACCTGTTTTGTTTGTGAAAAAGAAAGACGGTACCCTTCGTTTGTGTATTGATTATAGGGAGTTGAACAAGGTGACAATCAAAAATAAGTATCCACTCCCCAGAATTGATGATTTGTTTGATCAATTACAAGGAGCTACCATTTTTTCGAAGATTGATTTACGATCAGGCTATCATCAACTAAAAGTGAATCAGATGATATCTCAAAGACTGCCTTCCGAACCAGCTACAGGCATTATGAATTTCTTGTAATGCCATTTGGACTAACGAATGCACCAGCTGCTTTCATGGATTTAATGAACAGAATTTTCAAGCCATTTCTAGACAAGTTCGTGATTGTGTTTATAGATGATATTCTCATCTACTCACGAACTGTAGAGGAGCCTCGAGAACATCTGGAATTAGTTTTGAAAACTTTGAAAGATAAACATTTATATGCCAAATGGAAGAAATGTGAATTTTGGCTTGAACAAGTATCATTCTTGGGTCATATCATTTCAAAAGAAGGCATATCAGTGGATCCAAGTAAGATTGAAGCTGTTAATAACTGGCTACGACCTACCACTGTTACCGAGGTACGTAGTTTTCTTGGGTTAGCTGGTTATTACCGTCGGTTTATAGCGGGATTTTCTAAGATAGCATTGCCTTTGACTGCTTTAACAAGAAAGAATGTGAAATTTGTATGGAACGAAGCATGTGATCACAGTTTTCAAGAGTTAAAGGCAAAATTGACATCAGCACCAGTCCTTGCTATACCAGAAGGACCAGGAGATTTTGTGGTATACAGTGATGCTTCGAAACAAGGTTTAGGAGCAGTTTTAATGCAGCACGAGAAGGTGATTGCTTATGCCTCAAGACAATTGAAGGAATATGAAAAGAACTATCCCACACATGATTTAGAACTGGCAGCAGTGGTATTTGCGTTGAAAATATGGTGCCATTATCTGTATGGTGAACGGTGTGAAATTTACACGGACCACAAGAGTCTGAAATATTAATTCACGCAAAAGGAACTGAATATGAGACAATGATGTTGGTTGGAATTGGTGAAGGATTACGATTGTGTTATTAACTATCATCCAGGTAAAGCCAATGTGGTTGCGGATGCATTAAGTCGAAAGTCCAGTTCTATTGCTGCAATGCAAATACAAGAACAAATTTTATGGGATTTACAGAACTTGAAAATTGATGTTATTCCAAAAGGGGCTGTAATCCAGTTATCATCCCTCATGATTCGACCAACGCTTGCAGACAGGATTAAGGTCAAACAAAATACAGATAATGAATTACAGCAATTGAGGCAGCAAGATGAAGAAAAAGGAAATTTGAACTTTGAATTGAATGGGGAAAGAATATGGACATATCGAGGGAGATTGTGTGTGCCAAAGCAAGGAACGATTAGAACCGACATTCTTATTGATGCTCATGCTACTCCTTATTCGATCCATCCAGGAGGCACAAAAATGTACAAGGATTTGAAACCATTATTTTGGTGGCCAGGTATGAAAAAGGACATTGCTCAATTTGTTGCACAATGTCTAACTTGTCAACAGGTCAAGACTGAACATCAAAGACCAGCGGGACTCCTGAAATCACTACCCATTCCTGAGTGGAAATGGGAACATATCACAATGGATTTCATCCTTGGTTTGCCAAGAACACAAAGAGGATTCAATGCTATATGAGTTATTGTGGATCGACTTACGAAATCAGCTCACTTTCTTTCGGTGAAGACCACATACACGATGAATCAATATGCTGAAGAATACATCAAAGAGATAGTGAAGCTTCATGGCATCCCAGTATCCATTGTATCAGATAGAGATCCCAAATTTACATCTGCATTTTGGAAAAGCTTGCATCATGCTATGGGAACTCGATTGTCATTCAGCACAGCATTCCACCCTCAAACTGATGGACAATTAGAACGAGTGAATCAGATCTTAGAAGATATGTTGAGGGCATGTACTATTGACTTCCCAGGTAGTTGGGACAGTAAACTACCGTTGGCTGAGTTTACATATAACAATAGCTATCAGTCAAGCATTGGAATGGCACCATATACTGCATTATATGGTAGAAAATGTCGATCTCCAGTACGTTGGGATGAAATAGGAGAAAGGAAATTATTAGGCCCTGAATTGGTACAACAGACAGCTGAATTGGTAACCAAGATCAGAGAAAGAATGCACACTGCACAGAGTCGACAGAAAAGCTATGATGATGTGCGACGTCGTCGATTGGAATTTCAGGTTGGTGACCATGTATTTGTAAAGATATCACCATTGAAGGGCATTTTGCGTTTTGGTAAGAAAGAAAAATTGAGTTCAAGATATATCGGTCCATTTGAAATCTTGGAAAGAATAGGAGACAGAGCCTACCGAGTTGCTTTACCACCGAACTTGTCAAATGTTCATAATGTTTTTCACGTTTCAATGCTACGAAAGTATTTGGCCAACCCTTCTCACGTTCTTCATTATGAACCATTGGAGCTTGCATCGAATCTCTCATATGAAGAACGACCGGTCCAAATCCTCGATAGGAAATCAAAAGTGTTACGAGGCAAGGAAATACCCTTGGTAAAACTACTGTGGCGCAACCATGCAATTGAAGAAGCAACTTGGGAGCGAGAAGACGAGATCCAACAGAGATATCCCGAACTATATGGTACGTCAAATTTCGAGGACGAAATTCTTTGAAGGAGGGGAGAATTGTAATGCCCGGTTACTCGTACAAATGATAATAATACGTTTATGTCGTTTATTATATAGTTATTTAGCTCATCAGATTTCACGTAATGATTGAGGTATCAATATTGAGATTGAACATGAGTTTTATATTGTCTATGATGTATTGAGAATAAATATGTGTTGAAATAGTGGTAGTAAGAGGTGTAGGTAGAAGTAGTGTAATGAAAGTTGGTATAGGACTGCAGGAAATGAGACGAAATTGTGGTAGTTGTTACGGGTTTTAGCATAATGATTTGAATATTGATCCAAATTGTGTGAGGCCTTAACCATTAGAAAGCTGAGATATGATGTTACAACTTTCATGTGTTGCGTTTTGTCCAAATCACTGTGGAAGACAAGCCAAAAGCGCCCCGAAGTGGGTCGTGTGTATCGTCACTCCTACAATGACACATGTTGGGAGAATGGGCATAAATTTTTACTCAGACCTCCAAATGCCATGAAACCAATTGGAGATTCAAGCCAAGACATAGGGCTACAACTTTACTGTTTACCACTTTTTCAGATTATGAACGGAAGAGCGGTTTCTGGAGCAATCTTTGATGAAACAGTGTGCATGGCAGAACATGTGGCGCCCGAGCGGTAGAATATGACCGCTCGAGCGCCAGTACATTACAAGTTCAGTATTTTCCAGAGAGTTTGGCGTCCGAGCGGTAGAAAATGACCGCCCGTCCGCCGGTGCACGAATTTTTCATCTTTTGGGCAGAATGTTTGGCGCCCGAGCGGTAATATGTTACCGCCCGAGCGCCGCTGTGTATTTAAGGGGATAAGCTTCGACTTTTCTGCACATCTTCACAAAGTTATCAATTCCTTCACAGCAAATCTCGAGAGAAAAACCTAGAAAACACTTCCCATCAGCTTTTTCTTCTTCTCCTTCATCATTTTGAAGTGATAACTTAATACTCCATCATAAGAACATCTTATAGGTGTAAGTTTTCTTATCTTTTAGTTGTTCTACATGTACAGGAGTGATTTTCACCTAATATATACATAGTGATAGATTTATTGATGTATTTGACAGTATAGGAGCGAGAAACACCGTCTCGAACCAGTGTTCGTAAGCTTGGACTGTAAGTTGGCATGTTCTTGAAGTAATACATGAGTAGTATTATGTTTTCAAATACTTCCCATTGATTATTGCTATATGTACTTTGTTAGTATGTTTATTGATGAAAACATAGCACCATATTCCATTGTTATGTATTAAATACGTAAGGAACTCATGAATATTGAAGAGGGGTGCTATGTTATGAACATGAACATGAACATGAAAGGAAAAAGACCGATTTTTTTACATGATATAGAGCTTGTTGACATCATGGGTGGTTTTAAGTCCACCAAAGCTATTGGCCAATATATGTTCATGGGGCGTGGGGTTGCCAAAGGTTGCTCCCTGACGTCCAACACAGTAGTAGCTATATAATAAAGCAAGCACGGTAGTACAGGTCAACTAATGAGGCTCAAGTACAAAAATGAACATGAATATATGCTATGATATGACATAGTTTAAAGATTCATTGTTGTCACGACTTGATATGTATGTTCTTTCGACGCATATTGATACGTACAAGTGCCAACTTATTGAGTTATATAAACTCACGTAGCTCATGTATTACAGGATCAGGTAGTGAAGAGACGTAGGATGCCGGTTCGCCAATGGATGCTTGTGACGTACCTCACCTCGACAAGAACCGGAACTTATTATTGTATAGCTTCCGCATATGTATTGTACTAAAATATGTCAGGGTTTGAACAAGTTTTTACGATGGTTATGATGATACAAAATATGCTTGAGGTTGTTGCTTGAATTGAGTTTTTGGCATATACAAAATATAGGGACATCATGCCAAAATTTTTATAAACCGTCAAAGTGATGCCTCCTGTTTGATTTGCTTCATACTATAGTTATATCATTCAAACCTTATTTTGATTATGGTAATTATGCTAAGTATAGTGTAAGGGTGTGACAGGGGAAGCCGGAAAGAAGTTGGAATTTTTGCGAGGAATGAGTCTCGCGCATATGCGCGACCAGACCGGGCGCCTATGTGCAAAATGGGCAGAACACCTCGCGCATATGTGCGACAGGAATCGGCGCACATGCGCGAGGGTACCCGAGAGTTGTGAAGAATTTTGAGGGACCTCGCGCATATGCGCCATAGGAGGGCGCGCATATGCGCGAGCCACCGTGATGCTACGCGCCGAGACAGAATGTCTCGCGCATATGCGCGAAGGAAGGGCGCGCATATGCGCGAGAAGTCCAGCATGAATTTTAAGTTGACACATGTCTTGGACACCATTTAACATGTATCTTGATTCATTCTCTAATACTTCAACATCAGAGAAACCACCGAAACCTTCATGGAAGAATTTCCTTAAACTTCATGTCATTGTAGAGAAGTGATTGTGCAAAAAAAATCCAGCCATCCGATTTTCGATCCGAATTCATATTCTTGTTCCTCTTGTTACAAGCTATCAAAGGATGTAAGTATTGCTACATTTCAGCATGTTTTGAAGTTTAGATGTTGGGAGAAATCAGATTTTGATTTCTATTATGTCTTCTTATGATTATTGTGAACCTATATTCGTAATTGGATCGAAGAACGGATATGATATGCGATTTTGTTCAATTTCAAGCATGTCTTGAGTGAAGTATATGCAGATTTCAGCATGGTAGATTGTGTTTATTATGAGGAATATGAGTTATTGTTATTAATTTTGATGTTTGAGTTGACCGGTATCGCGAGATTACGCCGTTATGCCGTCGAAATGTACCGAGATTGAATATTGATCCATATTTGTATTCCTTTGAGTTAGAGGTTGATATGGTACATTATGTATATGTTAATTCAGATTGGTATTGACAGATCTGACATCGAGATTTCAAGACTTCCACTTGTTCAAACCGAGACTACGACAAGAAAGGTATAATTCAATGTTGATTCGGGAAGACACAACTCAAATTAGATCTTATTTGAGTTTCCCAAAATTACATAATAGATTGTTTATAATTTGATATGGTTATGCCTTGTCTATAGAGTTGTAGCAATGCACATGAGATAGGTGAGTTGTTGGCAGATATGCCAAGATACCGGATGTCTGGTAGTGTCGAGGTATGTAGGAGAAGATCGACTCCTATAGTAGATATTCGATACAGAGAGGGCCGAAGTCCGGGAATAAGACGTATCGCCACCCTGATTGGGAGAGTAGTTGGGAGATTGTTACGTCTTATTCACTCCGGGATCCCTAGACTTAGATTGGAGTCGAGTCAAAGATTTGAAGTTCAAGATTTGATGTATAGCATTCTTTTGATCTATGTTTTAGATTAGATACATGTTCTTGATTTATGCTTTATAACTTACATATGCTTCCATGATATGCATGATACGTTGTGTTATACTGGAATTTGTTCTCACCGGAGTATCCGGCTGTTGTTGTGTCTGTATGTGTGCATGACAACAGGTGGAACATGGACAGGATCAGGTTCAAGGAGAGCGTGACTGAGATTGGATAGCTTGGTGATTTCGGGCGTAGAAGACAACTAGATGTTCTACATGTGATGTGTAGTTTGGTATCAACACTAGTTTGTATAAATGAAATGGAACAAGACATGTACTCCTTTTAATGAAATAAATAGAGTTATCACATCCGTATGATCATATACAATAATTTATAATGTTTAAAAGAATTTTTTTTTTATGACCCATTTTCTAGCAAAGATCCAATTAATCCCAAAGACAATTGAGTTTGAACCCGGGTCCCCACAACAGGTGGTATCAGAGCAGTAGGTTCTGTAGACTGGAATAGAAGTGAATGAGCGGGGTAGATCGAGTCGTCTTCCTTGCTTTTATTGTGCTAGCATGATTTATTGCTTTCCTATTACATGTTGTATTGTTATCTGAGTTGGTTACAGCATGTAATTGCAAAGACTGAATCAGAACCGATTCTGGATCAGAGGTATATGATCAGAGGAGGACTGAGACAGATTGTATAGATTGTGTACTAATCCGTTTGATAATCAGATATGCCTCCTCGACGAGTACCGCAACCAGTAGCAGGTCGGGCACCAGAACAGGGCAGTACATCCAATGATCCGATGGATGTGACCGCTACACCGATGGAGACTTTACTAAAGAGGTTTCAGTCGTTTCAACCACCGACACTGAAGGGCATAGAAAATTCAATTGAGTGTGAAAGTTGGCTCGATGACATCGAGATGATATTCGAGTATCTTGACTACACTGACGAGCGACGAGTTAAACTTATTGGGCATCAATTACAAGAAGTTGCAAAGAATTGGTGGCTTACCACGAAGAAAGCATTGGAGCATCGTGGCACAGAAATCACTTGGAAAGTTTTTAAAGCAGAGTTTTATCAACGCTTCTTTCCCTTGTCCTACCGAAAAGATAAAGGTGCCGAGTTTGCCAATTTGAAACAGGGACAGTTGAACATCGAAGAATATGTGGCAAATTTTTCGACATTGCTCCGATTTGCTCCTCACGTGGCAGAAAATGACGAGGCCATTGCAGATCAGTTTATCAATGGCTTGAATCCTGATATCTTTACCCTTGTGAATACCGACAGACCGAACAACTTTGCAGATGCCTTGAACTGAGCCAAGGGAGAAGAAGCTGGATTGCTTAGGCAACGAAGAACTTCCTATGTTGCTTCGATTCCAAGACCACCACAGCCCTCATTTCACCCTCCTCCTAGATTCGAGAGTGGTGGTAGTAGCAGTGGCAAGAAAGATCAAATGAAAGCCCGAGGAAAACAGTTCAAGAAGTCGGGTAGCAGTTCATCAAGCTCAGGTGGGTCACGACAGAGGGGTCCTGGCCAGAGTTCAGATTATACAGGGGTGTATTGCAGTACTTGTGGAGGCAGACATCAGACAGATCAGTGTCAGAGAGTGGTTGGGCGATGCAATATCTGCAAACAGCAAGGACATTTTGCCAGAGTCTATCCACAGAGAGGGTCACAGCGATCTCAGGGTGCAGGATCATCTGCATCAGTATCTCAGCCTGAGAGGCAAGCATCATCTGTCCATTCCATCCAGCCGCCACCTGCACAGTCCCAGTCGAGGCCAGGAGGGAGCCAGATTGTGAGCCAACCTCCCAGACAGCAGGCTCGAGTATTTGCACTGACAGAAGAGCAGGCCCAAGAGGCACCAGATGATGTGATAGCAGGTAACTGTTTTCTTTGCGGTTATCCTGCTTATGTTTTGATAGATACGGGTGCATCTCATACCTTCATTTCTGAGCGCTTTGCATTAATGCATGCTTTACCTGTCGAGTCATTATCTGTCGTAGTGTGTATTTCTTCTCCTTTGGGGAGTGGTTTGATATCAGTGACATCGGTTAGACATTGCATGCTACAGTTTGAGGGTAATGAGATTGAGTTAGACTGTGTTGTACTTGGATTGTCTGATTTTGATTGTATTGTCGGTATCGATATGTTAACCAAGTACAGAGCCACTGTAGACTGTTTTCAGAAGATTGTCAGATTCAGACCAGAGATGACTGATGAGTGGAAATTCTACGGTAAGGGTTCCAGAGCTCGGATTCCCTTGATATCTGTGTTGTCTATGAGTCAATTGTTGCAGAAAGGAGCAGAGGGGTTCGTTGTATATTCAGTAGATCTACTGAAATCGAGCCCAGCATTGGCAGACCTGCCAGTTGTATGTGAGTTTGCCGATGTATTCCCAGACGAGATTCCAGGGTTACCTCCAATCCGAGAGGTAGATTTTAGTATTGATCTCCTACCAGGTACTGTTCCTATATCTCGAGCTCCCTATAGAATGGCACCTATTGAATTGAAAGAATTGAAAGAACAACTCGAAGAATTATTGGCCAAAGGTTACATTAGACCGAGTGTGTCTCCTTGGGGTGCTCCAGTACTGTTTGTCCGGAAAAAAGATGGTTCGATGAGACTTTGCTTCAATTATTGGCAACTGAATAAAGCAACGGTAAAGAACAAGTACCCATTGCCTCGTATCGACGATTTATTTGATCAGTTGCAGGGTTCTTCTGTATATTCCAAGATCAATCTGAGATCTGGGTATCACCAGCTGAGGGTCCGAGATTCTGATATACCGAAGACAGCATTTAGAACCAGGTATGGACATTATGAATTTATTGTCATGCCATTTGGTTTAACAAATGCTCTAGCTGTATTTATGGGCCTGATGAACCGTATCTTCTAGAAATACCTTGACGATTTTGTGATTATATTCATTGATGACATTCTGATATATTCAAAGAATAGGACTGATCATGCTAATCATTTGAGAACAGTGTTGAGAACTTTGAGAGCAGAAAAATTGTACGCCAAACTGTCGAAGTGTGAGTTCTGGCTGAAGCAAGTTGTGTTTCTGGGGCATATCGTATCGGGAGAGGGTATTTCTGTTGACCCTAGTAAGGTCGAGGCTGTGATCAGTTGGCCTAGACCGACATCAGTGCCAGAGATACGCAGTTTCATGAGTCTAGCAGGCTATTACCGGCGATTTATCAGAGATTTTTCCAGTATCGCAAAGCCGATTATGCAGCTAACTCAGAAAAACGCTCCGTTTGTGTGGTCAAAGGCTTGTGAGTCTAGCTTCCTAGAATTGAAGAAAAGGTTAACCAGTGCTCCAGTGTTTACTATCCCTTCAGGTACTGGTGATTTCGTTGTATATTGTGATGCATCTCAAAGAGGGCTAGGATGTATTCTTATGCAGCGAGGGCATGTGATTGCATATGCCTTGAGACAGTTGAAGCCTCACGAGACTCGTTACCCAATTCATGATCTTGAATTGGCGGCCATTGTATTTGCTTTGAAGATATGGTGACAATATCTCTATGGCGAGAAATTTGAAATTTACTCGGATCACAAGAGCTTGAAATACCTGTTTTCGCAGTCAGAATTGAATATGAGACAGCGTAGATGGCTCGATTTGTTGAAGGATTTCGATTGTGAAATCAAGTACTATCCAGAGAAGTCTAATGCAGCAGCCAATGCCTTGAGTCGAAAGGTATGTGCTCTATCCTTATCGACGATAGGTATTTCGAATTTGATTGAAGATTGTTGTTTGTCTGGACTAGCCTTTGATACAGATAGTAGACTATTGCGATTTGCTACGATTCAAATGGAACCAGATTTGATTGTTCGCATTAAAGAAGCACAGAAAAATGATCAGAAGGTTCAGAAGTCGATTGAGATGGTCAGAACCGGACATCAGTCAGAGTATCAGGTACATGATCATATTTTGTATGTGAATAACCGTCTTGTAGTGCCAGATGTTTCAGATTTGAAACAACAGATTTTATCAGAAGCGCACTGTAGTCGGTTCAGTATTCATCCTGGTGGCAGAAAAATGTACAATGATCTGAAGATACAGTTTTGGTGGAAACAAATGAAATTAAACATTCCAGAATTTGTATCTAAGTGCCTGAGTTGCCAACAGGTGAAGGCTGAGAGGAAGAAACCCGGAGGTTTACTTCAGAGCTTATCTATTCCCGAATGAAAATGGGATCACATTTCCATGGATTTTGTTACGAAGTTACCACGATCATCCCGGGGCTGTGATGCGATTTGGGTTGTGATTGACAGATTGACCAAATCAGCGTGTTTTATTCCATACAGAATGACGTACCGACATGATCAGATGGCAGAGATATATGTCAGAGAGGTGGTCAGATTGCATGGTGTGCCGAAATCTATCGTATCAGATCGTGATCCCCAATTTACTTCACATTTCTGGCACAATTTACAGCAGGCTTCAGGTACGACATTGCACCTGAGTACTGCATATCATCCTCAGACCGATGGACAGTCAGAGCGGACTATCCAGACACTGGAGGATATGCTGAGAGCTGTAGTGTTAGATTTTGTCACTAGTTGGCAAGATTCATTACTACTTTGTGAATTCTCATACAACAACAACTATCAAACAAGCATCCAGATGACACCGTTTGAAGCAATATATGGCAAGAAGTGCAGATCTCCTCTGTATTGGGATGATATATCTGAAGTACCAGAACTCGGGCCTAATATGATTCATGAAATGACTGAGAAAGTAAAACTGCTCCAGAAAAGAATGAAGACGGCGCAGGATAGACAAGCCAAGTATGCGAATGTACGTGGTCGACCGTTAGTATTTGAACAAGGAGACAGAGTATTTTTGAAGATTTTTCCTTTAAGAGGCATTTTCAGGTTTGGCAAACGTAGGAAATTGTCTCCTAGATACATCGGTCCATATGAAATTCTTGAGAATATTGGTGATCGTTGTAAGGCCCGAGATTTTATTACCGTAATCCGAGATTAATCTGAAATGATTTAATTATTAATTGAGATGATTATGAATGAAACGGATCAGACCGGGAGAGCCGAAAGAAGATTTGACATTTTGTGCAAGAAGAGTTCGGCGCATATGAGCGACGTATATGGGCGCACATGCGCGAGGAAGACAGAACCATGCGCGCACATGCGCGGCTTGAATGCGCGCACATGCGCGGAACGTCCAGAGAGTTCGGCGCACATGCGCGGCGGAAGGCGCGCATATGCGCGAGCCATGTGAGAAGTCGACGGAGAACTCCATAGAGTTCGGAGCATATGCGCGACGTGGATGGGCGCATATGCGCGAGGTAGGCAGAACATTGCGCGCACATGCGCGACTTGAAGGCGCACACATGCGCGGGGTGTCCAGAACGTTGGGCGCATATGCGCCGAGATAGTACGCACATATGCGCGAGAGCCATTGCGAAGACACGCGCGGAGACTTAGTGTCTCGCGCATATGCGCCGATGGTATTCGCGCATATGCGCGAGACTTGTTTCTTAAAGGAACGAGCCATGTTTCCTTGAGCGTGCATGGGATATATATATAAGTATTACTTCGATTTTCCTTCAGAAAGTGATAAAAGGAGCACCGAGGAACTTCTTGAAAAATCCTTACGCCGTTTGTGAGAAATCTGTCCGTCCGATTTTAAATCCGACTTCAGTTCTGTGTTCCTATCGACGTAGTCTACAACTGGACGTAAGTTTTACTACGTTTTGATATGTTTTGAAATTATGATGTTGTCAGAATTGAATGGAATTCATATATTATGTTCTTGACATGTTAGACATCATAGAATCGAAGTCAGATTAAGAAACAGACTGATTGTGGAATTGTTATGAATTTTGGAGTCGATTTGATTTAGAATCGATATCCGATTTATATTATCGTTGAAATTATGAGTTATATCGATAGTGATTATGAGTTCTGGTATTATATCTATGATGTTGGGACTGACGGGATTATCGAGACTGTATTGGTATGCCGTCGAACCATTTGTGGATGGATATTGATCAGATTCAGTAGTGACTTCGATTATATCGGGATGTCATCGATATGGATTATATTGTGTCTTGATTCGATATTGATCAGATTATGTTTGATTTGTGTATTGATCAGAACAGACTTTGAAGTAAGCGGTATATTGACACGGTCTATTTGATACTTTTATTTCAGATTGGGTATGGACAGAGTTGACTTCGATACTTCGTCTTCGTCAGACCGAGAAGATAAAGGTATAAATTGATGTTGAGTTGGGATTGCACAACTCGAGTAAGGTTTGGCTCGAGTTTCCCTAAATCACATACTTTACCTTATTGTATTGATTTGATTGATATACTTGTTCTCTTGATTGATAGATAGCAGGTATTATATGAGTATCTTGGGACAGAAGTGCCTGATAGTGGTGGGATTGCAACGGGCACATTGCATGATGTCACAAGATAGTGTATTGGCGATAGTGCCAAAGTCTGTCACCGGATGATTGGCTATCGATGTGGATAGAAATGTGGCTTCTTCTATTACTGGTGATCGGTACTGTATCGATGTGGATAAAATGTAACTCTTCTATTACTGATGATCGATATCATATCGATGTGGATAGAATTGGAGTTTCTTCTATTACTGGTGATCGATACTATATCGATGTGGATAGAATCAGAGCTTCTTCTATTACTGGTGATCGATACCCTATCGACGTGGATAGAACTGGAGTCTTTTCTATTACTGTTGGTCGATATGGGAATGCTAACATCTGGAACCGGGATCCCTAGACTAGGATTGAGTCTAGTCTTAAATTTGGAATCATGAGTCTAATTGACAGTTTATATTGATTTATGTTGATTATGTTCCTGAATATGGTACATATCGATTTATGTTCCTAATGATGATACATGTTTAGAATAGGATTTATTCTTGATATGGATTTATATTCTGATTTGAATACATGTTAGAAATATCTGTTATATGCTTTTATATTGTCTTTATGATTGCATGTATACATGATTTATACTTAGAATGTAATTTTCACTGGATTTATCTGGCTGTTGTCTTGTTTGTATGTGTGCGCATGGCAACAGGTGGGATATAGGATCAGGGTCAAGAAGAGAACGAGGCTGGACTAGATAGCGTGGAGATCCGGGCTTCGTAGCGACCTAGGATTCAGCACTGATATATACTTGAACCTAGTTGAATTCTTGTAGATAGTACAAGATTTATATGTTTATGTTTAATATGTAATTTGCATTGAATTACATTACGTTTCCGCTTTGTATTTTTTTTAAAAAAAATTAGACCCTGTTTATTATAATTGTTTGAATTATTCCTAAAGACGATTAAGGAATGAATTAGCGTCCGGGCCCCCACAACAGGTGGTATTAGAGCATTAGGTTCCAGAACAGTAGGTTCTAGAACTGTAGGTTCTTGAGACTGAGATAGAAGAGAGTCAGCGGGGTAGATTGAGTTTTCTTTCCTGCATGTGATTGCTAGCATGTGATTTATTTATAATGTGGAATTACATTGTGTATGCTATCATGCTATTATGTTTACTGCTTTTAAATACATGTTACCTGAATACCTGAGTTGATTTGGTAATATGTCTGATTTGAAAATAAATCAGAACCAATTCTCGATCAGAGGTAAGCTGATCAGAAGGGGACTGAGATTGATTTATCTCATGTGATGACTAACTCTTGTGGTAAGCAGATATACCTCCTCGAAGAATTCCTGAAAGAGGTAGTACTTCGATTGAACAGATAGATATATCAGAAACTCTGATGAAAATACAGTTGAAGAAATTTCAGTCATTTCAACCGCCGATTTTGAAGGGTACTGAAATGTCTGAAGAGTGTCAGAATTGGTTAGATGATATAGAGATACTGTTTGATTCACTTGATTATCCAATTGAACAGAGAATTAAACTGGTGCCCAATCAGTTACACGAGGTCGCTAGGAGTTGGTGGATTACAACCAAAAGAGTATTAGAACAGCGGGGTACGGTGATTACGTGGGAAGTCTTTAAAGCTGAATTTTTTCGAAGATTCTTCTCAGGATCGTACCGAGAGGACAAGAAAGCAGAGTTTGAGAATTTGAGACAAGGCCAACTAAATATTGAAGAATATGTTGCTAAATCCTCTACTCTACTGCGTTTTGTTCCTCAGATAGCTGGGAATGATGAAGCTGTAACTGAGCAGTTCATCAAAGGATTGAATTCAGAGATTGTTGCTTTGATAAATATGCAGCGACCTTACCATTTTGCTGATACTTTGAATAAAGCAAAAAGAGCTGAGGCGAGTCTGATTAGACAACAAGAAAGGTTGTGTGCAATGCAACCCCAGACACAACAATTCCCTCTCCGATTGGATAGTGGCAGTACGAGTGGGAAGCAAGATTTGCTGAAAGCTCGAAAGAAACAGTTCAAGAAGTTAGGGAGCGATTCATCTAGCTCCAGTTGTTCTAGCCCGAGTTATACTGGAGTTTATTGCAGGACTTGCGGAGGGAGACATCCCATGGAGTAGTGCCAGGGAGTGACTTGTAGGTGCAATATCTGTAAACAGCAGGGACACTTTGCTAGAGTCTGTCCACAGAGAGGTTCCTGAAGATTTCAGGGAGCAGGATCATCTGGTGGTAGTGATCGAGGAACAGGACCAGGACACACGTGATGATATAGTGGCAGGTAATAATCTTTTATGATTATGTTGCCTATGTATAGATATATACTAATGCATTCCCTACGATTATCTTTGACTGAGTTGTATTGATATATAATGTACCTGCTGGGTCTATATTACTGTAGTGTTGATCTTTTTACCTTTTGGGGAGAGGAATTGATATCAGTGAATTCTGTGATATATTGTGTACTGCAATAAAAAGAGAATGAGATAGAATTAGATTGTATTGTACTTGTGTTATCTGATTCTGACTACATTATTGATATTGATATGCTAACAAGTACAGAACTATTATAGATTCTTGCCAGGAGATGGTAAGATTCGGACCTGAAATGGCCGATGAACGAATGACATACGGTAAAGATTCTCGATTTTGAATTCCTTGATATCCGTATTATGTATGATTCGATGATTATCGAAAAAAATGTAGTAATTCCTTATGTATTCAGTTGATTAGTGAAGTTGAGCCTATCTGGAAATGATTTTTCAATAGCAGGAGAGTTGCTATAGTTGTTCCAGATGAAATTCCAGGTTTGTCTTATATCAGGGAAAGCGACTTCAGCCTTGATTTGATATCAGGTATGGATTTCATTTTAGACTTCTGTACAGAATGATATTGATTGAGTTGAAAAAAACTGAAATGTAAGTTAGAAGATTTACTGCCTGAGAGTTAGAGTTACATCTGATTATGTGTTCCTCTGAGAAATACTTCAGTTCTGTGTATGGGTTGATAAATCCTGTGTTCCGACGTGTTCTGATGATCTTATGCTAGTTTTATCTATGATATTTTGATATATTCGCAGCGTATGATTGATTGAATCGAACAGTTGAAATTTGTATTGAATATTCTGGGAACCAAGATTGTTGTATACATAATTGTTAGGCTATGAATCCAGATTGCAACAGATTGTATTCAGAGTCTGTGATATCTGAAGATAGTATACTGATTGATTATATGAACCATTGAGATTATATACAGTCAATCCGGCTCAGAGCTGATGTTGAAAATTACAGCAGTTCCAAAGTTTGATCAGATTGTTCATAACTTGATTTCGATAGTTAGAACAGTGTGTTAATCAGAATACCAGGTAGGTAATGCTTTATTTTATATAATTAGCTGATTTGTTTGTGCCAGATATTTCGAATTTGAAATGACAGGTATTGTCAGAGGCACACAATAGTAGATTCAGTATTATTCTGGTAACATGAAATGTGTGATAACTCGAACGGACAATTTTGATGTAAATAAACGAAATCATTTATATCAGAATTTATATTGAAATGTCTAAATCGCTGACAGATGAAGACATGAAGATAGAAACCAGGAAATTGGTTATACAGATTATCGATTCCTGAATAGAAATAGGAGTATAATTCTATGGATCTGGTGATAGACTTACCGAAATCGTGCCAAGAATGTACCAGGATGTGGTTATGATTGAACGATTGTTCTAATCTGCATGGGTATATTGTACAGGATGACGTACACATATGACAAGACGACTGAGAGGTATGTCAGAAAAGGGGTCAGATTGTAGTGAATGCCAGAGTTAATTATATCATACCGTGATTTTTGGTTGATTTTATACTTTTGGCAGAATGTATAGCATGATTTTTTATCTATGGTTTATAGATTGACGGATAGTCGGAGCGAACTATCTAGATACTGGAGGATATCCAGAAATTGTAGTGCTGGATTTTAACACTAGTGACCTGATGTCTTGTCACTTTATGAATTATTGTACAATAATAGCTATTAGATGAATATCGAAATAGTTTTATTCGAGGCATTGTACAGTGAGTACTGCGGATTTTCTCTGAATGGGAATGATATTACGGTGATATCTGAGATTGAATTTGATAAAAGCAGAAATCTGATAAAGAAAATGAAACTGATTCAGAAGCAAAGGAAGGTAGCTCGGAAGTTGATATGAAATATGCCAACATCAGGTGATGACTGTTGGTATTTGAAGCCGAGATTGGGTTGAGGAGCTATTGATTAGTATATACGGATGTTGTATAGCCAGTATTTGCAATTAATTTTATCAGAATGGTTTGGTAGAATGAGTTTGCTGAAGTAACCTCTATTATACATTCCTTCTTTATCTGAATTGATTGTCTGTGATTTCGAGGACGAAATCTAATCTTAGAGGGGGAGAAATGTAAGGCCCGATATTTTATTACCGTAATCCGATATTAATCTGAAATGAATTAATTATTAATTGAGATGATTATGAATGAAACGGATCAGACCGGGAGAGCCGAAAGAAGATTTGACATTTTGTGCAAGAAGAGTTCGGCGCATATGCGCGACGTATATGGGCGCACATGCGCGAGGAAGACAGAACCATGCGCGCACATGCGCAGCTTGAATGCGCGCACATGCGCGGAACGTCCAGAGAGTTCGGCGGAATGCGCGGCGGAATGCGCGCACATGCGCGGAACGTCCAGAGAGTTCGGCGCACATGCGCGGCGGAAGGCGCGCATATGCGCGAGCCATGTGAGAAGCCGAGGGAGAACTCCAGAGAGTTCGGCGCATATGCGCGACGTGGATGGGCGTATATGCGCGAGGTAGGCAGAACATTGCGCGCACATGCGCGACTTGAAGGCGCGCACATGCGCGGGGTGTCCAGAACGTTGGGCGCATATGCGCCGTGATAGTACGCGCATATGCGCGAGAGCCATTGTGAAGACACGCGCGGAGACTTAGTGTCTCGCGCATATGCGCCTATGGTATTCGTGCATATGCGCGAGACGTGTTTCTTAAAAGAACGAGCCACGTTTCCTTGAGCATGCATGGGATATATATATATATAAGTATTGCTTCGATTTTCCTTCAGAAAGTGATAAAAGGAGCACCGAGGAACTTCTTGAAAAATCCTTACGCCGTTTGTGAGAAATCTGTCCGTCCGATTTTAAATCCGACTTCAGTACTGTGTTCCTATCGACGTAGGCTACAACTAGACGTAAGTTTTACTACGTTTTGATATGTTTTGAAATTATGATATTGTCAGAATTGAATGGAATTCATATATGATGTTCTTGACATGTTAGACATCATAGAATCGAAGTCAGATTAAGAAACGGACTGATTGTGGAATTATTATGAATTTTGGAGTCGATTTGATTGAGAATCGATATCCGATTTATATTATCGTTGAAATTATGAGTTATATCGATAGTGATTATGAGTTCTGGTATTATATCTAAAATGTTGGGACTGACGGGATTATCGAGACTGTATTGGTATGCCGTCGAAACATCTGTGGGTGGATATTGATCAGATTCAGTAGTGACTTGATTATATCGGGATGTCATCGATATGGATTAGATTGTGTCTTGATTCGATATTGATCAGATTATATTTGATTTGTGTATTGATCAGAACAGACTTTGAAGTAAGCGGTATATTGACACGGTCTATTTGATACTATTATTTAAGATTGGGTATGGACGGAGTTGACTTCGATACTTCTTCTTCGTCAGACCGAGAAGATAAAGGTATAAATTAATGTTGAGTTAGGATTGTACAACTCGAGTAAGGTTTGGCTCGAGTTTCCCTAAATCACATACTTTACCTTATTGTATTGATTTGATTGATATACTTGTTCTCTTGATTGATAGATAGCAGGTATTAGATGAGTATCTTGGGACAGAAGTGCCTGATAGTGGTGGGATCGCCACGGGCGCATTGCACGATGTCACAAGATAGTGTATTGGCGATTGTGCCAAAGTCTGTCACCGGATGATTGGCTATCGATGTGGATAGAAATGTGGCTTCTTCTATTACTGGTGATCGGTACTGTATCGATGTGGATAGAATGTAACTCTTCTATTACTGATGATCGATATCATATCGATTTGGATAGAATTGGAGTTTCTTTTATTACTGGTGATCGATACTATATCGATGTGGATAGAATCAGAGCTTCTTTTATTACTGGTGATCGATACCCTATCGACGTGGATAGAACTGGAGTCTTTTCTATTACTGTTGGTCGATATGGGAATGCTAACATCTGGAATCGGGATCCCTAGACTAGGATTGAGTCTAGTCTTAAATTTGGAGTCATGAGTCTAATTGACAGTTTGTATTGATTTATGTTGATTATGTTCCTGAATATGGTACATATCGATTTATGTTCCTGATGATGGTAAATGTTTAGAATAGGATTTATTCTTGATATGGATTTATATTCTGATTTGAATACATGTTAGAAATATCTGTTATATGCTTTTATATTGTCTTTATGATTGCATGTATACATGATTTATACTGAGAATGTAATTCTCACCGGAGTTATCCGGCTGTTGTCTTGTTTGTATGTGTGCATGGCAACAGGTGGGATAGGATCAGGGTCAAGAAGAGAACGAGGCTGGACTAGATAGCGTGGAGATCCGGGCTTTGAAGCGACCTAGGATTCAGCACTGATATATAGTTGAACCTATTTGAATTCTTGTAGATAGTACAAGATTTATATGTTTATGTTTAATATGTAATTTTCATTGAATTACATTACGTTTCCGCTTTGTATTTTTAAAAAAAAATGAGACCTTGTTTATTATAATTGTTTGAATTATTCCTAAAGACGATTAAGGAATGAATTAGCGTCCAGGTCCCCACAATCGTGCATATATACTTGCTCTTCCTCCTTTGCTATCTGGGATACATGACGTCTTTCATGTGTCGATGCTGCGGAAACATCTGCCAGATACTTCTCATTTTCTTCATCCTGATGAAGCTGAACTCGACGAGACTTTGAGTTATTTTGAGCAACCGATTCAGATTATTGATCGGAAGGACAAACAACTCAGAACGAAGACTATTCCACTGGTGAAAGTCCAATAGAGTCGTTGCAAAGGCCCTAGAACTTCTTGCTTGAAAATTTGCGGAAAATTAAAAATTTTCTTTTTAAAAGAACTTAAATGGCCTCATTCATAAAATCACTGGTGAATCAAGTTCAATATTTCCAAATATTGCAGCGGAAGGAATTAAAGTTTACCAAAAATCACAATTTAAAAAAAAATATCCAACGACTGATAAAATGTTTGCGGAATAAAATAACAACTGCTGCTCTGAGGTCCTCGGGTGCCACTACTGCTGACCCAAGCTGGCTCACTGGTCCCCGCCCTCGGCCCTGGCCTCATCAGTACCTACAACAATCAAGTCTAGTGAGCCTAAAGACTCAGCATGCATATATCGCAGGTAACGAGTAAAAATCTGAATTAAAATATGCATGTGATAACATATCCTGTCCTGAGGAATGCTGAAAATAATCTGTACTGAGCAATTATAATACGTGCATAACTGAACTGATAATCACAGTAAAAATGTTTGCTCCTTGGAGCCTGTACTGAAATAACTGGTAAAATTTTCTGTTGAGATTATGTTTTACGCCTGTGGCCACTGCACTAAGCTGAACTGATCGGTAACTGGCTACCGGGGAGGTTGAAACTGAACTGAACTAACTGGCCGGTCACTGGCGACCGGGTGGTACAATACTGAACTGATCGGTCACTGGCGACCGTATAAAATAACACTCCCACATAGTGAATGAACCACAAGCCATATCGCATAAATCTCAAAAATAATCATTTTCTATTTAATGCACGTAAAATAATTAATTGGCATAATGAAAATTCCTGTAATTTTACCAACTGGATTGGATTGGATCGTCCCCAGGCTCGCTGCAACCTAACTGTGCTATGAAAAATATGCAATAGCTTAAACATGACCAACTACGCAATTTACGTTCAAAAGATGCGACTATGATGCCTAATGACTTCGCATTTAATCATGACTCCGAGCCAACCTGAACCGACACCGAACCGACGTATAGTCATGATTAAAATACGCTGAAAAATCATAAAATAATGCTCCTAAAATGATAGGGTCGAAATCTAGGTGGAATGGAGGCCAAAACACGAAACGCTATTTCGAGAGTCAATTTGGCACATCGCACCGTAAATTCTCGTACGACCTCAAAAATGATCCAAATGACAAACGGTCAAAAACATGACCTTCCTAACTCAATGAGGCACTGTCCAGTCCAAGGCCATGGGCTAAAAGCCAACCAAGAACTCGAACGAGCCACCGAACCGACACAGAAACTTGTTGTAATTTTCCAGCAACTGTACAATCGTGTAACTTGTGTTGTTTTCGAGACTACCGGCCATTGGGGCGTGAACCACCGACCAGAGACTCTTACCAACATCCCAAGGAGTGATTTGAACCATGGCTAAGGGCCCTTTGGCCAGCCACAACCCGCATCACACCAAAACTCAACCGAAACTCCAACCGAGAACCAACGTGCATGCGTGTGTAGTGTTTTGCTTAGATCGATATCTTGCGTTGTTCCAGTGGCCATTTGATTGACCATGGCACGATCTAGACATCTAAGAGCATGGTATGAACCGTGGCTATGGGCCATAGGCCAACCAAGATCCATACCAAGCAACAAAAACCGAAACCATATGCTGAACCAATGAAGAAGCCGAATGGGGAAAGGGGCTGTTCTTGTTGATTTGATTAAAACCGATGCACCATGGACCAAGCCACCAAAAGGGCGACTTAGTCACGTCTTAGACATGCTAGGGAAGTGATCCAACCATGGCTAAGAGCCCTTAGGGCAGCCAAGATCAGATCCAACCCCTTGACACAAAAACTGAAATTTCGAACACCAATCTGCGCCTATGGGAAACTTGCTGTCATTTCGGTTTTCCAGCAAGCATGGGGGCTGAATGAATGGGCCAACATGGTCCTAATGCATCCTATTACATTTCTAGGAGTCGCCTTGGGAGCCTAGAGTCGAACCAATCAACTGAAACTCACAAACCAAGAAAAACGTGAAGCTTGCCAAGAAATATCAAAAATTCTGCATGTGTTGTATTCAAAAGTTTTGACATGGATCTCGATTTTTGCTTGAATAAACATGATCATGTACTGAAAAATAAATGATAATATGACTTGATTGAGGTTTAGAAATTATCTAGACATGCCTGGTTTCGTTTCGAAAGAAAACGAACGAAACGACGACGACGCGGCACGGAGGAGATGGAGCGCTTCTCTTGTTCTTTCTAGTTCTCGATTTTTTTCTCCCTTTCTCCCTAACTATTACTCACGTTTTTTCTACTGAAAAGGGGTCTGATTTCGGTGGGGAGGGAGTGTGATGGAGTGGTTATGAGGGGTGAGGAGGATGGTGCAAGATATAAGGATCATATCAAGACCAAGTCTTCATGCATTTGAATTTTGAATTTGAATTGCTATCAAATGATCTCTTGGGTGATTCTAGAGTATAGTGGCCGATTTTATCATGCCAATCAAGGGTTAGGATAAGGGTCTAGTATTAATTAATTAAGGTGGAAAATAGCTAAAAGAATTAGCATGCTAATCAACCAAGAATGGGTCAAAGGTGAGTTGGCAAGTCCTAGTTTGTTCTTCTAGGGGTGTGGCCGAAAATCTACAAATAAAATGAAGTGGAAATATTGCTATCTAGTTGATAATTAATAACTCTTAAAAGTCTCACTAATCCCTCAAATAATTTATTGAATATAACCCTTAATTAAGTAACTTAAATGAGTTCATTTCTTAATCACCTCAAATAATTAAATTAAATCCTCAAACCTCCCTTTCTAACTTAAATGAACTTAGTTGCTAGCTAAATTAACTTCTGGAAATATTTCTCGAATCTTAAATTCTATCTCAAAACTCCAAATCCAGTCCGGCCTCACTGAAATAACTAAAATGCTAAAAATCAAACTACTGAACTGAACTAATGAATAATTAACTTCAAATAAATGCATTTAAAATAATCATGCAATGAAGTCAATTAAATTTAAAAATCTAGAATTATGCATGGCTTAAACGTAGACTGATTTACGGGTTCTACAAACCTTCCCCTCTTAAAAGAAATTTCGTCCTCGAAATTAGAACTTACCGAATAACTCGGGGTATCGATCTCTCATCTCCGGCTAAGACTCCAACGTAGCTTCCTCCTCTGAATGGTTGAGCCATTTGACTTTGACTCGCTTAACCAACTTGTTCCGAAGTTTCTTCTCCTGCCGGTCTAGGATCTGCACTGGTCTCTCCTCATAAGATAAGTTCGGAGTAAGCTGCAACGGCTCAAAGTTCAGGACATGCGAAGGATTCGCCATGTACTTCCTCAGCATGGAGACGTGAAAGACATTGTGTACTCCGGCCAGATTCGACGGAAGAGCCAAACGATACGCTAGCGTCCCAACTCTGTCGAGGATCTCAAACGGTCCAATGAATCTCGGACTGAGCTTCCCTTTCTTGCCAAATCTCATGACACCCTTCATAGGTTCCGCTTTCACAAAGACATGATCGCCCACTGCAAACTCTAAGTCTCTCCTCCGCTGATCGGCATAACTCTTCTGTCGGCTCTGAGCAATCCTCATCCTATCACGGATTTTGGCTACTACCTCTGCTGCCTGCTGAACAATCTCTGGACCCAACTCTGCTCTCTCTCCTACTTCATCCCAATGAACAGGAGATCTGCACTTGCGGCCATACAGTGCTTCATACGGAGCCATACAAATAGAAGACTGGAAGCTGTTGTTGTAGGTGAACTCAACCAGTGGCAAGTTCGACTCCCAACTCCCTGAGAAATCAATGACGCAAGCGCGAAGAAGATCCTCCAAAATCTGAATAACTCGCTCCGACTGCCCATCTGTCTGCGGATGGAAAGCTGTGCTAAACAGCAACTTCGTACCCAAAGTCGAATGCAAGCTTTTCCAAAATGAGGAAGTGAATCTGGGATCTCTGTCGGATACGATCGAAACTGGAATACCATGGAGTCGGACTATCTCTCGGATATACAGCTCTGCATACTGAACCATGGTGAAAGTCGTCTTAATAGGCAAGAAGTGCGCTGATTTGGTAAGACGATCTACAATCACCCAGATGGCATTCGATCCTTTAGCTGACCTCGGCAATCCGGTCACAAAGTCCATGGTAACATTCTCCCACTTCCACTCGGGAATAGGGAGAGGCTTGAGCAAACCTGCTGGTCTCTGATGCTCGGCCTTCACTAACTGGCAAGTCAGACACTCGGACACAAATCGCCTGATGTCCTTCTTCATCCCTGGCCACCAATACAATAGCTGCAGATCTTTGTACATCTTCGTACTCCCAGGGTGAATGGAGTACGGGGACGTATGGGCCTCTGATAAGATGTCTGCTCGGATAGAATCACTGCTAGGAATCCATATCATATCTCGGTATCTCACAATACCGTCGCTGACTGAATACAAAACACTGCCCTTGGCTTCATCTCTCTTCTTCCACTGTGCTAACTGCTCATCTGCTGCCTGACCACTACGAATACGGTCAATAAGAGAGGATTGGATAGTCAAGGTAGATAAACGAGGAACTCTACCTCGAGGATAAGTCTCAAGATCGAACTTCTGTATCTCAATCTGAAGAGGTTTCTGAATCGTCAAGTGAGCCATCACTGCGACTTTCCTGCTCAAAGCATCCGCAACTACATTAGCTTTACCCGGGTGGTAGCTAATGTCACAATCGTAGTCTTTCACAAGCTCCAACCAACGCCTCTGACGCATGTTCAGCTCCTTCTGCGTAAAGAAATACTTGAGGCTCTTATGGTCGGTAAAGATCTGACACTTCTCTCCATACAGATAGTGCCTCCAAATCTTCAAAGCAAAAACTACGGCCGCTAACTCCAGATCATGGGTAGGGTAATTCTTCTCGTGGATTTTCAGCTGTCGAGAAGCATACGCTATCACTCTCCCATGCTGCATCAAAACTGCACCTAAACCAAGCTTCGAAGCATCGGTATACAGAACAAACTCACCAGATCCTGACGGTACAGCCAAAACGGGTGCTGAGATAAGAGCTTGCTTCAAAGTATCGAATCTCTTCTGACACTCCTCGCTCCACACAAACTTCACATTTTTCTTGGTCAGTGCTGTGAGTGGAACGGCAATGGATGAGAATCCCTGAATGAACTTCCTGTAATATCCTGCCAACCCAAGAAAACTGCGGATCTCGGATGCATTCTGAGGCACAACTCAATCTCTGACTACTGCAACTTTCGCCGGGTCTACCTCAATGCCACTGCTAGAAACAATGTGGCCCAAGAACGCCACCTTCTCTAACCAGAATTCGCACTTACGAGAATGTCATCTATGAACACTATCACAAACTGGTCGAGGTACGGCTGAAATACGCGATTCATTAGATCCATGAAGATTGCTGGCGCATTCGTCAGACCGAACGGTATCACTAGGAACTCGTAGTGACCATAACGAGTCCTGAAAGCTGTCTTCGAAACATCAGTATCTCTCACCCTCAACTGGTGATAACCGGAACGCAGATCTATCTTGGAGAAAATCAAAGCTCCCTGCAACTGGTCAAACAGATCCTCAATCCTCGGCAATGGGTATTTATTCTTCACTGTAACCCTGTTCAACTCCCGGTAGTCAATGCAAAGCCTCATCGTGCCATCCTTCTTTTTCACTAATAAGACTGGCGCGCCCCATGGAGAAAAGCTCGGGCGAATGAACTCCTTGTCGAGAAGTTCCTGAATCTGCTTCTTAAGCTCTGCCATCTCTGTCGGTGCTAGTCGGTACGGCGCTTTGGATATCGGAGCCGTACCTGGCATAAGCTCAATGGAGAACTCTACCTCTCTCTCAGGTAGCATACCAGAGACGTCTTCGGGAAAAACGTCTAAGAAATCTTTGACAATCGGAACATCTGAGGCTGACTGGTTGGGTTCCTCGGGGACAGATAAAAAGGTCGCTAGAAATGCCCGACACCCTCTATGCATGAGCTTCCTAACTTGAACATATGGAATAATGCGCGGTAAAGGAAAGTACCTGTCCGGCTCAAATAAGAACTGCTCCATTCCAGGCGGTCGGACAAGAACAGATCTCCGCTGGAAGTCTATCAACACTCTGTTCCTCAATAGCCAGTCCATCCCTAGGATGATGTCGATTTCTGGCATCGGTAGCACGATCAGATCCGCATAAACAAGATTACCGTGCAGCTCAAGGTCTATATCTCGTATAACATTGGTGGCTGCCATCTCCTCGCCTGACGGCAACACTACTGAAAAGGCTATGTGTAGCCCAATGGTCTTGATCTTGAGAAAGTTTGCAAAGACCTCCGAAATAAACGAGTGAGTGGCCCCTGAATCTATCAAGGCCTTGGTAGCGGAACCAGATATAAAAATTCTCCCTGAAAGAGCGGAGTTCTAAGTTGAATCCAGTAGTTACAAGAACTAAACTTATAGACATGCTAAAGTCAAAGTTCTTCTAACTTAAATCCCCAAACTAATACTGAGTAGAGCATGCAATCCTATAACAGTTCTAAGTTCAAAAATCTAAATCCCGATTCCCAAAACGCTAAAATTCGAATAATAACTCAATGCTTAAAGGTACCTGTCAACAACATAGTTTCTGGGTTTGTTTCCGCCGCATGGAGAGCAAAAACTCTGCCTTGAGTAGGCAGATTCCTCTGAGGACATTGCAGCAACATGTGGTCTGGACTGCCACACTTAAAACACTTTCCTGAGCCAGCCATACATGCTCAGGGATGGCGACGTGAGCACCTGGGACAGACTGGGTGCTCCTGAGTCCTCAGGGCTGGGCGTTCCCGCTGCTGCTGCTGCTGGCCTCGGTTCCTAGGCGGTCCATGAAAAGGCCTCTTATTCTGCTGCTGATGCTGATGAGGAGGAGGGCGGTGCGGTGCCTGGACTGGGCGCTTGCCCTGGCGATCCCTCTCGATATCCCGCAGATCCTGCTCTGCGGCTAGGGCTTTGGAGACAGCAATCTCATAAGTAGCAGGGTCAGATACCATAACATCCCGACGCAAGATCGGCCGTAAACCCACTAGGAAGTGCATCAACTTGGCTCTGGCATCATTCGCGATCAGGGGCACAAAGTGACAGCCCCTCTCGAACTTACGGATAAACTCCGTAACCGTCAGACTCAAGAACTCGGTGGTCAGCCTGGGGCGAACCTCCCCAGCAAAATACTTGGAGTAGAAAACTTCCGTAAAGCGGGTCCATGAAAGTGTAGCCAAAGTCAAGGCTACCGAAGCTCCTTCCCACCATAAGCGGGCGTCTCCAGTGAACAGGTAGGTGGAACATCGTACTCGGGCTGCGTCCCCCAGCTCCATAAACTCAAAGATGACCTTGAGGGATTTGATCCATCCCTCGGCAACCATGGGGTCAGATGTCCCAGAGAATTCCTTCGGGCGCATTTTCATGAATCGCTCATAAACAGTCTCGGGCCCTGTCGGCCTGGCTGCGGCTGCGGCTGCGGCTACGGCAGCGGCATTGTCACCCGCAAACTGTGCGAAGAACTGTGCCTTCCCAGCTAACATCTGGGCACTCATGTCGGGTGGGGGTGGTGGTGGAGGTGGTAGGTCTCCCTCCGGTCTACGCTCCTCCCTGTCCTCTCGGCGAGGCTCCTCCTCTCTGTTGCGCTCTAAAATGCGTCTAGGGGGCATACTGTTTCAACATAACCCATACGTAACTAACATGCATAATTCCATAGTTTATTTTAAATGAACACTGAAGTACTGAAAATCTGGAAGCATGCTGACAAAATAATTCATGCTTTAACTGAAATGCTAAACTGAAAAACTTACAGACCGAAGACGTGGCTTTGTGAGCTTCTCGCGGTCAGTAGTAGTGAAACCCTATACAGAACCACCGCTCTGATACCAATTGCAAAGGCCCTAGAACTTCTTGCTTGAAAATTTGCGGAAAATTAAAAATTTTTCTTTTTAAAAGAACTTAAATGGCCTCATTCATAAAATCGACTGATGAATCAAGTTCAATGTTTAAAATATCGCAGCGGAAGAAAATAAAGTTTGCCAAAAATCACAATTTAAAAATATCCAACGACTGATAAAATGTTTGCGGAATAAAATAACAACTGCTGCTCTGAGGTCCTCGGGTGCCACTACTGCCGACCCAAGCTGGCTCACTGGACCCCGCCCTTGGCCCTGGCCTCATCAGTACCTACAACAATCAAGTCTAGTGAGCCTAAAGACTCAGCATGCATATATCGCAGGTAACGAGTAAAAATCTGAATTAAAATATGCATGTGATAACATATCCTGTCCTGAGGCATGCTAAAAATAATATGTACTGAGCAATTATAATACGTGCATAACTGAACTTATAATCACAGTAAAAATGTTTGCTCCTTGGAGCCTGTACTGAAATAACTGGTAAAATTTTCTGTTGAGATTATGTTTTACGCCTGTGGCCACTGCACTAAGCTGAACTGATCGGTAACTGGCTACCGGGGAGGCTGAAACTGAACTGAACTGGCCGGTCACTGGCGACCGGGTGGTACCATACTGAACTGATCGGTCACTGGCGACCGTATAAAATAACACTCCCACATAGTGAATGAACCACAAGCCATATCGCATAAATCTAAAAAATAATCATTTTCTATTTAATGCACGTAAAATAATTAACTGGCATAATGAAAATTCCTGTAATTTTACCAACTGGATTGGATTGGATCGTCCCCAGGCTCGCTGCAACCTAATTGTGCTATGAAAAATATGCAATAGCTTAAACATGACCAACTACGCAATTTACGTTCAAAAGATGCGACTATGATGCCTAATGACTTCGCATTTAATCATGACTCTGAGCCAACCTGAACCGACACCGAACCGACCTATAGTCATGATTAAAATACGCTGAAAAATCATAAAATAATGCTCCTAAAATGATAGGGTCGAAATCTAGGTGGAATGGAGGCCAAAACACGAAACGCTCTTTCGAGAGTCAATTTGGCACATCGCACCGTAAATTCTCGTACGACCTCAAAAATGATCCAAATGACAAACAGTCAAAAACATGGCCTTCCTAACTCAATGAGGCACTGTCCAGTCCAAGGCCATGGGCTAAAAGCCAACCAAGAACTCGAACGAGCCACCGAACCGACACAGCAACTTGCTGTAATTTTCCAGCAACTGTACAATCGTGTAACTTGTGTTGTTTTCAAGACTACCGGCCATTGGGGCGTGAACCACCGACCAGAGACTCTTACCAACATCCCAAGGAGTGATTTGAACCATGGCTAAGGGCCCTAGGCCAGCCACAACCCGCATCACACCAAAACTCAACCGAAACTCCAACCGAGAACCAATGTGCATGCGTGTGTAGTGTTTTGCTTAGATCGATGTCTTGCGTCGTTCCAGTGGCCATTTTATTGACCATGGCACAATCTAGACATCTAAGAGCATGGTATGAACCGTGGCTATGGGCCATAGGCCAACCAAGATCCATACCAAGCAACAAAAACCGAAACCATATGCTGAACCAATGAAGAAGCCGAATGGGGAAAGAGGCTGTTCTTGTTGATTTGATTAAAACCGATGCACCATGGACCAAGCCACCAAAAGGGCGACTTAGTCACGTCTTAGACATGCTAGGGAAGTGATCCAACCATGGCTAAGAGCCCTTAGGTCAGCCAAGATCAGATCCAACCCCTTGACACAAAAACTGAAATTTCGAACACCAATCTGCGCCTATGGGAAACTTGCTGTCATTTCGGTTTTCCAGCAAGCATGGGGGCTGAATGAATGGGCCAACATGGTCCTAATGCATCCTATTACGTGTCTAGGAGTCGCCTTGGAAGCCTGGAGTCGAACCAATCACCTGAAACTCACAAACCAAGAAAAACGTGAAGCTTGCCAAGAAATATCAAAAATTCTGCATGTGTTGTTTTCAAAAGTTTTGACATGGATCTCGATTTTTGCTTGAATAAACATGATCATGTACTAAAAAATAAATGATAATATAACTTGATTGAGGTTTAGAAAGAATCTAGACATGCGGTTTCGTTTCGAAAGAAAACGAACGAAACGACGACGACGCGGCACGGAGGAGATGG
This sequence comes from Primulina tabacum, assembly GCF_025594145.1. NCBI lineage: Eukaryota > Viridiplantae > Streptophyta > Magnoliopsida > Lamiales > Gesneriaceae > Primulina > Primulina tabacum. Next base: position 37,105,573 of record NC_134550.1, on the reverse strand, counting down.
AGCGCTTCTCTTGTTCTTTCTAGTTCTCGATTTTTTTCTCCCTTTCTCCCTAGCTATTACTCACGTTTTTTCTACTGAAAAGGGGTCTGATTTCGGTGGGGAGGGAGTGTGATGGAGTGGTTATGAGGGGTGAGGAGGATGGTGCAAGATATAAGGATCATATCAAGACCAAGTCTTCATGCATTTGAATTTTGAATTTGAATTGCTATCAAATGATCTCTTGGGTGATTCTAGAGTATAGTGGCCGATTTTATCATGACAATCAAGGGTTAGGATAGTGGTCTAGTATTAATTAATTAAGGTGGAAAGTAGCTAAAAGAATTAGCATGCTAATCAACCAAGAATGGGTCAAAGGTGAGTTGGCAGGCAGGTCCTAGTTTGTTCTTCTAGGGGTGTGGCCGAATATCTACAAATAAAATGAAGGGTAAATATTGCTATCTAGTTGATAATTAATAATTCTTAAAAGCCTCACTAATCCCTCAAATAATTTATTGAATATAACCCTTAATTAAGTAACTTAAATGAGTTCATTTCTTAATCACCTCAAATAATTAAATTAAATCCTCAAACCTCCCTTTCTAACTTAAATGAACTTAGTTGCTAGCTAAATTAACTTCTTGAAATATTTCTCGAATCTTAAATTCTATCTCAAAACTCCAACTCCAGTCCGGCCTCACTGAAATAACTGAAATGCTAAAAATCAAACTACTGAACTGAACTAATGAATAATTAACTTCAAATAAATGCATTTAAAATAATCATGCAATGAAGTCAATTAAATTTAAAAATCTAGAATTATGCATGGCTTAAACGTAGACTGATTTACGGATTCTACAGTCGTCATGGCATCGAAGAAGCTACTTGGGAAAATGAAGCAGATATGAGACAGAAGTTCCCAGAGTTATTTTACTGATGTAAGTCTTCTATATAGCCTTTCTGTTATACCTTCTTATTGATATGATTTGATTGCCTGTGATTACGGGGACGAAATCGTGTCTAAGGGGGGTGGGGGAAAATGTAAGGCCCGAGGGTTTGAGAGGTAATCTGAAATGATTCGTTAATTAATTGATGTGATTATAGACATAACGGATCAGACCGGGGGAGCCGGAAAGAAGTTGGAATTTTGTGCGAGGAATGAGTCTCGCGCATATGCCCGTCCAGACCGGGCGCCTATGCGTGAAATGGGCAGAACACCTCGCGCATATGCGCGACAGGAATCGACGCACATGCGCGAGGGTACCCGAGAGTTGTGAAGAATTTTGAGGGACCTCGCGCATATGCACCATAGGAGGGCGCGCATATGCGCGAGCCACCGTGATGCTACGCGCCGAGAAATAATGTCACGCGCATATGCGCGAGAAGTCCAGCATGAATTTTAAGTTGACACATGTCTTGGACACCATTTAACATGTATCTTAATTCATTCTCTCATAATTCAACAGCAGAGAAACCACCGAAACCTTCATGGAAGAATGTACTTAAACTTCATGTCATTGTAGAGAAGTGATTGTGCAAAAAAATCCAACCATCCGATTTTCGATCCGAATTCATATTCTTATTCCTCTTGTTACAAGCTATCAAAGTATGTAAGTATTGCTACATTTCAGCATGTTTTGAAGTTGAGATACTGGGAGAAATCAGATTTTGATTTCTATTATGTGTTCTTATGGTTATTGTGAACCTATATTCATAATTGGATCGAAGAACGGATATGATATGCGATTTTGTTCAATTTCCAGCATGTCTTGAGTGAAGTATATGCAGATTTCAGCATGGTAGATTGTGTTTATGATGAGGAATATGAGTTATTGTTATTAATTTTGATGTTTGAGTTGACCGGTTTCACGAGATTACGCCGTTATGCCGTCGAAATGTACCGAGATTGAATATTGATCCATATATGTATTCCTTTGAGTTAGAGGTTGATATGGTACATTATGTATATGTTAATTCAGATTGGTATTGACAGATCTGACATCGAGATTTCAAGGCTTCGACTTGTTCAAACCGAGACTACGACAAGAAAGGTATAATTCAATGTTGATTCGGGAAGACACAACTCAAATTAGATCTTATTTGAGTTTCCCAAAATCACATACTAGATTGTTTATAATTTGATATGGTTATGCCTTGTCTATAGAGTTGTAGCAATGCACATGAGATAGGTGAGTCATTGGCAGATATGCCAAGATACCGGATGTTCGGTAGTGTCGAGGTACGTAGGAGAAGATCGACTCCTATTGTAGATATTCGATACAGAGGGGGCCGAAGTCCGGGAATAAGACGTACCGCCACCCTGATTGGGAGAGTAGGTGGGAGATTGTTACGTCTTATTCACACCGGGATCCCTAGACTTAGATTGGAGTCGAGTCAAAGATTTGAAGTTCAAGATTTGATGTATAGCTTTCTTTTGATCTATGTTTTAGATTAGATACATGTTCTTGATTTATTCTTTATATCTTACATATGCTTGCATGATATGCATGATACGTTGTGTTATACTGGGATTTGTTCTCACCGGAGTATCCGGCTGTTTTTGTGTCTGTATGTGTGCATGACAACAGGTGGAACAGGGACAGGATCAGGGTCAAGGAGTGCGTGACTGAGATTGGATAGCGTGGTGATTTTGGGCGTAGAAGACAACTAGATGTTCTACATATGATATGTAGTTTGTTATCAACACTAGTTTGTATAAATGAAATGGAACAAGACATGTACTCCTTTTAATGAAATAAATAGAGTTATCACATGCGTATGATCATATACAATAATTTATAATGTTTAAAAGAAATTAAGTTACAGCCTGGGTACCGACAGTCCAAGTGGTTATCACTTATCGAGTGGAATAGTCCGAAGTTATGGTTGTGCACCATTAGTCTTTTGACCCGAGACAATGTAAGGGCTATACGTACTAGCATGCAATTTTATATGTTTACTGAATCGATTGAGGGTCATCAGGTGGCGAGGTTGGGTGTAGTTTCGAAATACGTAGAAGCAAATGCATTGTAGTCGAGGATTTACCATTCGCCTATGGGTGAAGATATCATATGCGATCTGATGAGTTAATAGTGCAAGGAGTCTCGGGCCAGAGCAAGAAATGGGCTTTAGGAAAAGGTGTTTTCCTAGTTTCACATAACATGCCACTATTAGTACTCAAAGATAATCGCATAATTATCGAATTCATATGCAAATCTTAATATACCAATGGTTGTAGATTCTGTAACGTCCCGAAAATTTTAAGGTTCACGTGAACCACATGCATGCAAATTATTAAATTTCTTATGTATTGTAATTAAATGGTTTAAATTGCATGAATTAAATATAGTGTGCATGTTTACACATTTAAAATGTAATTTTTTACATGAATGCATAAAACTTTATTTTTAAAGGTTATTGGAGTTGCGATCGAGGAACGGAGACCAAGGGCTGAAAAATGAAAAATGTTTTGATTAAATAATTGTTTTCAATTATTAAAATAAGGTTGATGCTTTTTATTATTTTTGAAAATAAGGAGTTTTGAGGTGATTTATACGCCGAGACGTAATTTTTATCGGTATTCGATTTTCAACAAAAATACGAACGTTTTGACAACTCGGCTAACAATTTCACAAACTTTCCTAAACGAAATAATTTTTAAATATACAATTGGGCTTATTAGGCCTAGTGTATAGTTTGCTAATGGGCCCAAGCTTTCACACTTATTATTTATAAAAATTTTAAGCCCAAAACCCTACCCTTTAATTATAAGTACACGCCCCCTCACCCCAATATTTTTACACAAGACTCCTAGCACCAACATCACACGGAACACACGAAGTTTAGCAAGGGAAGCTTCGAATTTTTTCAAGGAATTCAGCCAAGGTTATCTCGTCGTCGTTCTTCGCATTGTCAACGGATTTTCGTGCGCTAAATACGCAACGACATGCCATATTTCTTTCCTTTTATCATGTATTACTCCCTAATAAGTATTTGAATATGAATTTCATGAAAAACAAGTTACTATTTTATTTATTTTGTTTTATGCATAAACATGGGTTTTGAAGCATGTTATTGATCCAAAAACTTGATAATTTCATACATGAATGGGCTGACATGTTATAAGATGAAAAGGGAAACATTTTTACATGATTTAAAGAGTCCGAGGATGCATGAATTAATCTGCACACGAATAAGAACAAGCTGGAACCAAGTTGGTGCATTTTTGTGTCAAGATTTTGTTTTGAAGGGTTCCACCATGCATGGCTCAGCTTTGGCTCGAACTGGGCTGAGTTGGGGTGTGGTTGGTTCAGGATAAGAGTCCTAGCCATGCTTGGACTCAAGCACAGGGGCTGGGAAGGAGTTTTAGCAAGCTAGGACTCCACCCGAGGGTTTGCACGCGGTGCAGCAGCAGCGTCGGGAGCTTCGCAGCTGAGTCCAAGGGCTAGGATAGGTCTGTAGGGTCCTTAGAGGGTTCACAAAGGGCTGGGTCAGGGGCTGGCTCGAAGGTTGGGTTCCTAGCAAGTAAATCGAAGAATCATAGCGCATAGGGTATCCTCGACCACAGCTATCTTCTGTTGTAGGAGGCTTCAGCTTGGGTCACGGTTGAGTCCTAGGGGTCTAGTGGGTTCATGAGGGTCCAGGGGAGGTCTGGTCCGAAGATGGCTCGGGCTGGTTCGGGCATGGCTCGATGAAAAAATAATATGGTTCGAGGTATGCTAGGTTGGTTCGAAACTAGGGTTTATTATTCTAGGGTTTGAAACATGGTTCAACGGGGGTTGTGATATGAATCCATGTACGTAAGAATAGCAAACACGATTAATAAAGAATCGCGCTCTCAATTCAATAGCGAATTAGGATTGTTGTTGTGTCCCGATCTTTTGATTAAAGTATGACGTGATTTTCACCTCTAAACTACGTGGTTTAGTAACAAAGAATCACAATGAAACAATCGACACTCGAACGAACCTTCAAAGAACTCGTCTCTGACAATCCGCGTAAGAACGATCGACAAACGCCACAAAGTAAAACTTTGATAAGTTTTATTTTGAAAACAAAGCAAGAGCCTTTAAATTTTGAGAGAAAAATCTCAAAAGTTTGATAAACTATCAATAATAATAAGTAGAAGTGTGTAAAATTTCGTCCCTAATATCTTTACATATCAAAAGGATATCAATATCTAGTTGCCAAAATAATTAAAGATCTAAACTATGAAATTTAGAATTTTCCCGCAACTATACCCGCCCGGGAGGTAACTTGTGTCCGACGGGCGCGAGGCTCTCGCAAATTTTATTTTTGGGACGCAGGTGTGGCGCTTGGGCGGAAGTTTATACCCGCCCGGGCGCGATGCTCTCGGGATTCTTCAACATTTAGTGCTTTAATAAGGCTCCTATGACTCCCAAACTCACTCCCATGCACCATGAACCATTCGGCACTTTGCTCCTCGCTTGTAAGCCCTTCTTGACTGCTCATGATTCCCCGTAGTGCCTCCTTGAATTTCTTTAGTCGTCCTCTCGTGGTTGGTCTTTCCGGCAACTCTAAAGGCTCCCATGCTTCCCTCGGAGCTTGGCCGACCCTGATCGCATCATCCTCCCCTTCTTGAAAAGGATTTGTCCTCAAATCTTTGCTACCTACACAAAAACGAGGCAAGTTAGTAATAACAAGGATTATATGACAAACATGCTTACCTTTGAACTCAAGTTTATAGGTGCTATCATTTTCTCGCTCCATCAGCACTTGAAATCCCAACATCATCGTTGTCTTTCCTATAAACTCATCAACTTCACCACATGCCAAATAACAAATGACACCAAATGACCAAATATAATTAAGTATCACAACTATCAGATTCCTCCCCTTTTTAGACCTAGTTAACACACAAATGAAATCCATATACGTGTACGACCATAGTTCACTAGGAATAAGATGTAATTGATGCAACATATAAAAATCAAGCTCTGATGCCCTTTCCCTATAACCAATGCACCCTTTAATACACCACTTAGCATGCCTCTTCATATGCAACCAACACATATAATCATGCATTTTATTAACGATCAAGCCACAATTAAGTGTCTCTAGAACAAGTCGATCATGAAATAAATATAGACCAAATAATTTATTCTCTTTAACCCAATATTTATCATGATCATAGAAATCATTATAACCAAACATGTTATCTTCACAACCATCATCAAACAAGTATGAATCATGCAAATAGAACACACTAGATGTGCTACCCATGTAAACATTTAACTCATCACAAAGATTTGAACATAATGCATACAATTCATTGTCATAACAAAACTCATCAATTTGACAACTCTTGAAAAATCACAATCACTAACATTTAAATTTGACCTATTCAATATGTCATCATTCCCAAATCTACGACTTCTAGGCACAAAGGTTAATTGTAATATCCAAGCTTGGTGAACGGTACGATTTAAGATTTCTTATGTTTATGGACTGTTTGGTCAAGTTTAAGTATAGTTTTGATGTAAAGAATTTCGATTTATGATTTATAGTATTGTTGTTTTTAGATTAGGTGTAGTTATATGGTAGCATCGTTGCGATTAAATTCATGATAATTTGTATGTTGAGCCAATTGGTATAAGGCCAATCGGAGTGGTTAGATAAGACATAGAGGTGCAACTTTCATGTTGAGAGTGCTGCCAAAATATGAGGAGAAGTGACGTTGCGATTCGATTCTAGTTGCAAAGAATATTTGTTGGCTACAGAGGAGACTGCACCCGCGCCAGGAAAGCAACCGCACCCGCGGTGAGTGGGTAGAATGGCCATCAGACCCGCGGTAGAAATGCAGCGCACCCGCGGTCGTCTCCTTTGGACTTTCGGATGTGGTTCAATCTATGTAGTGCACCCACGGTGAAGAGGCTAGCGCACCTGCAGTGTGTGAATAGTAAAGTCGTGTTTTGGAGTTTTAAGTGATATAATACAAGGGTTTGGCTCATTTTCTCTCATTCTTTTCCCTTCTTCTCGGTTCTTCAGCTCAAGGGAGAGCTAGGGTTCTTAATTCTTTCCTTTGTTCCTTTCATTCAAGCTCCTAGTTGGATTATTGAAGTGAGAGCAAGATCATTTTGGGTTTAAGGAGCTAAGGTAATCTTATGGTTTTAGATATTCTTGGATTATGGTATTGGGGAAATTATGGGGTTTATGATTGTGTTGGTTTTATGGGTTTTATGATATGGTTATTTGATTATTAAGTTGTTGATTGTTCAATACATGGTCGGTCTATTGTTTTAGGATTTGTACCTAGAAATTAGAATCAAGCTTTCCATTGGTTGTAAGTGGAATTCATTTCTTGTGCTCGCATGAAGTATATGTATTGTATTTCAATGGTTTTAACATGCTATTCCCTTCCACTTGATTCATGTTATGTATGGATACACTTTGTTGTATATTAGAGGCTTTTATATGTCTCAATTATATAAATGGGAATGTAAATGAAAAGAGTATTCAAAGTGTTTGTTTTAATGTCCAAGAGAGAGTTCAAATGATTTATTCGATTGATAAATAGATAGTCAGAGATTGCATGCAATTAGTTGATCAACGACCATAGGCTTATATCCCAACAGAGTAATCGATTTATATCGATGGGATATAGTTACAGAGACAGAGATACTGTTTAGATATCAATCCACCAGAGAAAAGAGTAATATCATCACTATTGTCATGTTATACTATGTTATTCATGTTTTAAGAGTTAGATGGTATTTAATGATTTCAAAGTCATGTTTTACAGAGTATGATATGTATAAATTGTTGTGTAAGAGTTTCACTTGCTGAGTTTTTATACTCATTCCAGTTATTTCATGTGATGCGAATAAGAGTGACGAGCCGGGACGTTGATTGGAGCCGAGGTCATATGTACAAAAAGATGTGTAATGCCCGAGATTTAATTAATGTAATCTGACGTTGATTAATTGACAGAATTGAGGTTATAGGAACGCAAATGAAGAAGCGGGGCATCGTTACAGTATAAGCCAAGATGTTGGACCGAACATCTGGCGCTCGAGCGGTAGAAAAGAACTGCCCGAGCGTCAATGCACCATTGGACAGAATGTTTGGCGCCCGAGCGGTAGAATATTACCACCCGAGCTCCAGGAGATGATCAGCTGAGTATCTCGACAGAAACTTCCGCGCCCGAGCGGTAACTTGTGACAGCCCGAACGCCAACCGGGATTAAAGATGGAGAAGACACGTTGCTTTAACATGCAAATTGGATATATATATACAGACCTTCCTACGAATTCAGCAGAAAAGAAAGGAAAAGGAACGAGAAATCTTTCAGAAATCCTTACGCCTTTATATTTTGATCCGCCCGTCTGATTTTGAATCTGAGTACAGTACTGAGTTTCTATCGACGCAGGCTTCAACTGGACGTAAGTTTTACTACGTTCGATATATCTTGGAATTATGGTATTGTAAGAATCGGATATGATTCATATATGATGTTCCTGACATGTTAGACATCATAGAATCGAAGTCAGATTGAGAAACAGAGTGATTATGAAATTGTTATGATTTTTCAGAAGTATATTGATTGATATTGGACAGATTTGGATTATTCATTGATTTTAGATGGTATTGGATATTGGTTATGGATTGTAATTGATATCTGTTGACATTGTATTGACGGGGATATCGAGATTATTCCGTTATGTCGTTGAGTTTGAGTTAAATTCAGAATTATACAGACATTGATTATAAACCGTGATATTGTATCTGTGATGTTGAGATTGACGGGGTTACTGAGACTGTATTGTTATGCCGTCGAAACATCAGCAAATTGATATTGATCAGATTCAGTATTTATTGAGACTATGCCGTATGTCGTTGACATTGATCAGATTGTATGTTGATTTGAGTATTGATCAGAACAGGTCTTGAATTGAATTGTTAGTTGACACAATATATTCAGTATTGATTTGAGAGTGTATACTGATATTGTGCCTATTTGATATTATCAGTGCCAGATTGGGTATGGACAGATTTGACTCCGAGACTTCGACTTCGTCAGAACGAGAAGAGAAAGGTATAAATCAATGTTGATTCGGGATTGCACAACTCGAGTTTGATTCAACTTGAGTTTCCCAAAATCACATACTGAATTATATTGCATTGATATTTGCAATTCTTGGGATTGATATCCTTAGTCTATTGATTTATAGCAGATCAGGTGTCAAGTCATAGACTGATGTGCCTAGTCTTTGGCTGATGTGCCAAGTCTTTGGTTGATTCGCCAAGACACTGGATGTTTGGTTTATATCGATGTCGCTTAGGAGTTGATTCATTCCTATCCCTGAAATTCGATATAGGTGCCCATATCCAGATACCAGGATCCCTAGATTAGAGATGAGTCGAGTCTGAGATGACGAGTGTAGAGTTTTATTTACAGCTTTATATCGATATATGTCTTCTGATTTGATACATGATATGGATATATGTTTCATGCTTTGATAAATGCTTTTATGTGATTGCATGTATACATTATTTATACTGGGATGTATTTCTCACCGGAGTTATCCGGCTGTTGTCTTGTTTGTATGTGTGCTTTACAACAGGTGGGACAGGATCAGGATCAGGAATAGGATGAGAGATTATAGTTAGCATGGAGATCCGGGCCCAGAAGCATAATAGGATTCAACACTTGATGTATAGCTGTTGAACCTAGGCGAGATAGAGACATGTAGTACATGATGTGTACTTTTATATTGACATGTATATTAGATAGATTACATTACGTTTCCGCATTTATATTTAAAAAGAAAAAAATTTAGTCCCACTTTTCTAAATTGTTATATTTAACATTAACAATGATTAAAACATGAATTAGCGTCCGGGTCCCCACAACGGGTGGTATCAGAGCAATAGGTCTAGAACTGTAGGTTTTTGAGACTGAGATAGAAGCTAGTGAGCGGGGTAGAATGAATTTTCTTTCCTTGCATGTGATTGCTAGCATGTGATTTATTATAATGTTGAATTACATTGTATATGCTAATATTGCGATATGGGTTTATTGTTTTGAAAATACATGTTATGTAAGGCCCGATAATTTGATTACCGTAATCTGAGATTAATCTGAAATGATTTATTGATTAATTAAGGTAATTATAGATGGAACAGAGTGGACCGGGAAAGGTAAGGAAAGACGCAAAATGTATGTGCAAGGAGGTGTGCTCGCGCACATGCGTAACGTGATGCGCGAGTCTTGCGCGGAGTGGACCGAAGACCCCGCGCATATGCACGGCGTGGGGACGCGCATATGCGCGAGGTGTCCAGTAGCCAAGGAAATGCTCGGCGCATATGCGCGATGTGAACAGGCGCATCTGCGCGAGCAGGGCAGTGAGTTCGGCGCACATGCGCAACGGAAGGCGCGCTTAAGCGCGAGACATGCCGAGACATATGCGCCGAGAAATGGTGTCTCGCGCATATGCGCGATGTCAGTGCGCGCATATGCGCGAGTAGTCCTGTAGCCAAAGTTGTGAGACAGAACCTTTGGCGCATATGCGCGGAGTTGAGGCACGCATATGCGCCAGAAATTGTGAAGCAGCGCATCGAGACCAGTAGGTCTCGCGCATATGCGCCGGTTGGGGTCGCGCATATGCGCGAGACATGCAGATTAAAAATCAGCTACGTTTCATTGGCATGCGATTTGATATATATATATAAGTATTACTTCGATTATTCCTTCAGAAATTGATAAAAGGAGCACCGAGGAACTTCGTGAAAATCCTTACGCCTTTTTCCACTTTGATTGTGATTTATGAACGATCCGTCCGTCTTATTTCTAATCCGACTTCAGTACTGAGTTCCTATCAACGCAGGCTACAACTGGACGTAAGTTTTGTTACGTTTTGACATGTTCTGAAGTTATGATGTTATTGGAATTGAATGGAATTCATATATGATGTTCTTGACATGTTAGACATCATAGAATCGAATTCAGATTCAGAAACGGACTGGTTAAGTAATTGTTATGATTTTTGGAATTGATTAACTGAGATTCGATATTAGATTGGTGTTGTTATTGAAATTTTGAATTGCACCGATATTGATTATAAGTTCTGGTATTATATCTGTGGTATTGGAATTGACGGGGTTATCGAGACTATATTGTTATGCCGTCGAAACATCAGTTGATTGATATTGATCAGATTCGGTATTGGTTGAGATGGTATTGTGAAATCATATGTCGATTGACATTGATCCGATTATGTTTTGATTTGAGTATTGATCAGAACAGGTTTTGAACTGAGTTATATACTGATATTGTATCTATTCGATTGTCATTTTCAGATTGGGTATGGACAGAGTTGACTTCAATACTTCGTCTTCGTCGGACCGAGAAGATAAAGGTATAAATTAATGTTGAGTTGGGATTGCACAACTCGAATGAGGTTTGGCTCGAGTTTCCGTAAATCACATACTTTACCTTATTGTATTGATTTGATTGATATACTTGTTCTCTTGATTTATAGACAGCAGGTATTAGACGAGTAATCTTGTGATAGAAGTGCCTGATAGTGGTGGGATCGCCACGGGCACATTGCACGATGTCACAAGATAGTGTATTGGCGATTGTGCCAAAGTCTGTCACCGGATGATTGGCTATCGATGTGGATAGATATATAACTTCTTCTATTACTGATGATGGATATTATATCGATGTGGATAGAATCGGAGCTTCTTCTATTACTGGTGATCGGTACCGTATCGATGTGGATAGAATCATAACTTCTTCTATTACTGGTGATCGATATTATATCGATGTGGATAGAATCAGAGTTCTTTCTATTACTGGTGATCGATACTATACCGATGTGGATAGAATACGAGCTTCTTCTATTACTGGTGATCGATACCATATCGATGTGGATAGAATTGGTATTTATTCTATTACTTGTGATCGATACCCTATCGACGTGGATAGAACTGGAGTCTTTTCTATTACTGTTGGTCGATATGGGAATGCTAACTTCTGGAAACCGGGATCCCTAGACTAGGATTAAGTCTTGTCTTAAATGTGAAGTCATGAGTCTAATTGACAGTTATATTGATTCATATTGATTTATGTTCCTGATGATGGTACATGTTTAGAATAGGATTTATTTTTGATATGGATTTATATTCTGATTTGAATACATGTTAGAAATATCTGTTATATGCTTTTATATTGTCTTTATGATTGCATGTATACATGATTTATACCGAGAATGTAATTCTCACCGGAGTTATCCGGCTGTTGTCTTGTTTGTATGTGTGCATGGCAACAGGTGGGATAGGATCAGGGTCAAGAAGAGAAAGAGGCTGGACTAGATAGCGTCGAGATCCGGGCTTCGAAGCAACTTAGGATTCAGCACTGAGATATAGTTGAACCTAGTTGAATTCTTGTAGATAATACAAGATTTGTATATTTATGTTTAATATGTAATTTGAATTGAATTACATTAAGTTTTCGCTTTGTATTTTAAAAAAAAATTTAGACCCTGTTTATTATAATTGGTTGAATTATTCCTAAAGACGATTAAGGAATGAATTAGCGTCCGGGTCCCCACATGTTACCTGAATATCTGAGTTGATTTGGTAATGTGTATTATTTGAAAATGAATCAGAACAGATTCTTGATCAGAGGTAAGCTTATCAGAAAAGGACTGAGACGGATTTGTCTCATGTGATTGATAACTTTTGTGATCCTCAGATATACCTCCTCGAAGAATTCCAGAACGAGAAAGTAGGGTGACTGATCAGATGGATGTGTCAGAAACTCTGATGGAAACACAGTTGATGAGGTTTCAGTCATTTCAACCGCCGATTCTGAGGGGTATCGAGACGACGAGTGAGTGTGAGAGTTGGCTCGACGATATCGAGATGCTATTTGATTCACTCGATTACCCAGATGAACGGAGAGTTAAACTGATTGGGCACCAGTTACGGGAAGTTGCAAAGAGCTGGTGGATTGCAACCAAAGAAGTTTTAGAGCAGCGTGGTACAGTGATTACGTGGAAGATCTTCAAAGCTGAATTCTATCGAAGATTTTTCCCAAGCTCGTACCGAGAAAGGGCAGAATTTGAAAATTTCAAACAGGGTCAGTTAAATATTGAAGAATATGTTGCACAATTTTCTATCTTGCTACGTTTTGCTCCTCACGTGGCTGAGAGTGATGAAGCTGTAACTGATCAGATTGTGAAGGGATTGAATCTTGAGATATTGACATTGGTGAACACAGGCCGACCCTATACTTTTTCTGATACCTTGAATAGAGCAAAGAGAGCCGAAGCAAGTTTGATTCGACAACAAGAAAGGCTGTATGTGATCCAATCTCAGAAACAGCAACAATCTCCAGACCAATTCCTGCAATCCCCTTTGAAATTGGAGGTTGGTAGTAGTAGTATTGGGAAGAAAGAACAGTTAAAAGCTCGAAAGAAGCAGTTTAAGAAGTTAGGGAGCGGTTCATCTAGCTCCAGTAGTTCTAACCCGAGTTATGCCGGGGTCTATTGTAGAACCTGTGGAGGAAGACATCTCACAGAGCAATGCCAAGGAGTGTATGTTAGTTGCAACATTTGCAAACAGCAAGGACACTTTGCTAGAGTTTGTCCATAGAGAGGTTCCCGAAGATTCCAGGGAGCAGATTCATCTGGATCAGTGACTCAGACTGATAGACCATCTTCTGTTGTTCGTTCTTTCCAATCACCCTCTACTCAGATACAACCAGGACCAGTAGGAATGCAGAATGGTTGCAGCGAACAAGGAACAGACCCAGGATGCACTTGATGATATAGTGATAGGTAAATTTTCCCTTATGATTATTCGGTGTATGTATTGAGAGATACTCGTACATCCTACGCATGATTTCTGAATGAATTGCATTGATGTATGCTTTATTTGTTGAGTTCGTATCTACTGTAGTAATTATCTCCTACTTGTTGGGAGAGTGTTGATATTAGCGAATTTTGTGAAATATCGGATACTACAGTAGGATGAGAAGGAGATTTAGTTAGCTTGTACTGTACTGATGTCGTCTGATTCTGCCCGCATTATTGATATTGATGTGTTGGCAAAGTACAGAGCTATTGCAGATTATTTCCAGGAAATGGTAAGATTCGGACCTGAAATGGCCGAAGAATGAACATGTTACGGTAAGAATTCTAGATTTAGAATACCTTTGATATATGTGATGTTCATGACTCGATGATTATCGAAAGGAACGGAGTGATTCCTTATGTATTCAGTTGATGTACTGAAATGGAGCGTATCATTGACGGATTTGACAGTGATAGGAGAGTTGCTAAAGTCTGCCCAGATGAGATTTCGGGTTTGCCTTCAGTCAGGAAGATTGATTTCAGCCTTGACTCGATACCAGGTAATGTTCTTATTTTTAGAACTTCGTATAAAATGACACTGATTGAATTGAAAGAATTGAATTATCAGTTAGAAGATTTACTAGCTGAAAGTTACATCTGATGGAGTGTTTCTCTTTGGAGATGTATCAGCTATGGTTGTGAGTGGATTATGTAAAGTACCGTACTTTTCATACTCAAAATTTGCGGAAAAATTTAAAATTTTTTTAAACATAAAATAACCTTCAAAAGCTGCCATAAAATATCCCAACCAAGTCCCCCATAAGACATGGTTGTTCAAAATACTACAATAAAATTCGCTCACAAAAGGTTTGCTCAAAGTGTTTCCCTCAAAACATGAAATCAGAGTAAATTAACATTTGCATAAAAACATAAACATTGCGGTCCTCGGGTTAGCCTCCCGCTCAATCAGAGCCTGCCCCTTGGTCGCCACCTCCTGTCCCCTCAACAACATACTCACCTGCATCGATCAAGTCTAGTGAGTCTAAAGACTCAACACGTATAAACTGGGAAATAGCGAGTACTACATAATAAAACCGCATGCAACTTTAAAATAGAACATACATACTTGAACTTGAATTTGCGTACTAAAACTTGAACATACATACGTAACATAGACGTGCCATAACGTGAAAACTTATCATAAAGATACTGCATATTAGAACATATATAACTTCATCATTTTGCATAGAGGCATGTTTCAAAGCAAGTGACCCATAACATAATAAATGCCTGATCAGACAAACAACAGTACTGGGCTGACAGGGACGTATCCAATGCCACATACATGAGATCCCCGTTCATAATTTAACGGGCTGGTTGGTCCCCGTTCATAATTTAACGGGCGGATTGGTCCCCATTCATAATTTAACGCTTTCCAATCCTAAACATAATTTTGTCACAAGACATTTAGCATACCTCAAAAACTTAAAATATTTACTTGCACGTCACACATACTTACTTGGCGTTGTGAGGTTCGTTGGACTCTGACTGGGGCCGTTGCTGCACATAATGGCATTAAATTTCATACCTAACTTGCATAACTTAGACTTCGAAATCATGCTTACTCACATGCTCATTCTATCCCTTAGTACGTTTTAGATTTTCCCATGACTCGACCTTGTAAAACATCGTATTAAACCATAGCATAAAACCTCGAACCGAACCTTAAGTGATAAAAGAATTTAACCCAAAACTGAAGGTACACGGACCCCGTGCCCAGGTCCGGCCCCGGGTCCGTGTAGGTTCGCTAAGTTATGTGCGTGAAGAAGAAGAAGGCATGGACCCCGTCTCTAGGTCCGGGTAAGGGTCCGTGTAGGTGCGGAAAAATGACACTCCTGAAGGAACAAAGGCACGGACCCTGTGGAGAGGTCCGGGTAAACATCCGTGTAGGCACTGCAAACATACATCGAGTGAAACACAAAGGCACGGACCCCGTGCCCTCATCCGTGTAGGGGTCCGTGCTGACTCGAAAAAACGACACTGAAGGAATAACAAAGGCACGGACCCCGTGTCAGGGTCCGTGTACAGGTCTGGCTAGACACTGAACGACGAAACCTGCGTGCAAAACTTAGTGTGATGTTTCCTTCTCCCCAACCAAACCAATGACCACGGATCGATACCCCGAGACACATCCGTGTACGCTACGGCATTGTACCAACCCAAGTAAGCCATTAAAATTGTTCACAGGAGCAACAAACAACAAAAACAACGACACGACCTGAAATTCGAAGAAATCGAAAAGTTCTACAATTTTCTACCTGAAAGTTTTCTCAAAATCTCGACTGAAAATTCGCAGTTTCAACCAGAACAGTAAAACATGATTTTTGATTCCTAAAATGGTTTCAAAAGTGATCCCAACACAATTGCTCAAACTTCTACACGTCGCACACATGGTTTTACGCATAAATAACAACGCAAGCATAATATGACATGATCGATGCATCAAGAACAAAATATACGTGCCTTTTGATATATAAAAATACCGAACGACGTCACCAAAGCGGAGATAGAAGCGAGGTTGATCCGGGACGATTGTGCAACGATTTTCTTGCCACAAAATACACGAAACTCGCTGCAAAATTATTGGAGAAGGGGGCGGCAGCTTTCTCCTCCAAGAACCCTAGTTTTCTTTCTTTTAAAAATCTGAAACATAAAAGTGTGTGTGTGTTGTGTGTTTTACGTGCAGGTGTGTGTTTGGCTAGATTAGGGGATTAAAATTTGGCTTAATTAAATAATTAACATACTAATAAAATGCTAATTTAAATGCTAGTTAAAATGTTACTAAATTAATAAATTAAATAGAATACTATATCTACACCCTTTTTAAATATAATCCCCCAATTGGAATAAAACACACTAAATTTTAAACAAACTCTTAATTTAAAATAACACACACCAAAAGGCTAATTTTAAAAGTTATAAACTTTTAAACCATTACATACGTAAATTAGGCTTTAAAAATGCTAAAGCTAAATAACTTTATTTAAAATGCCCATCCATAACTTAAAATAAAATACCACATTTTTAAATTGCCAGAAATCGTCACCGAGTCTTTTCCTCAATCTCGCTTCGAATGAATGCCTGAAACATGAAACTCGAAAAACATTTTAACGTGCATCACATAAACATAAATAATTTAAAATAATGCATTCAAATAAATCATGCATGGCTTAAAACTCATTTTAAAATTAATTAAATGATTTACTAATTAAATAAATGCATGAGTTATACGTGTATTGAATTTGGGCACTACAGTTCCTCCCCCACTTATAAAAATTTCGTCATCGAAATTAAGTCTTACCGAACAACTCCGGGTAGCGAAGTCTCATATCTGCTTCTGATTCCCAAGTGGCCTCTTCCACCGATTGATTTAGCCACCGGACTTTGACTAGCTTAGTCACTTTATTCCGGAGCCTAGGCTCTTGCCTGTCTAGGATTTGGACTGGTTTTTCCACGTAAGACAAGTCTGGAGTCAGCTGCAACGCCTCATAACTCAGAATGTGAGAAGGATTAGCTAGATATTTCCTCAGCATCGAGACATGGAACACATTGTGCACCCCGGCCAGATTCGGCGGAAGGGCAACACGATAGGCTAATGTCCCAACTCTGTCCAAAATTTCGAACGGTCCAATAAATCTCGGACTCAGCTTGCCTCTCTTCCCAAATCTCATCACCCCCTTCATAGGTGCTATCTTGACGAAAACATGATCACCAACGGCAAATTCGAGATCTCTCCTCCTCTTATCAGCATAACTCTTCTGACGGCTTTGGGCAGTCTTCATTCTGTCACGAATCTTGACCACCAATTCTGCAGTCTGCTGAACCATCTCTGGACCAAGTTCTGCTCTCTCACCAACTTCATCCCAATGAACTGGTGATCTGCACTTTCTTCCATATAAGGCCTCGTAAGGAGCCATACCAATTGATGATTGGAAGCTGTTGTTGTATGTGAACTCCACTAGAGGTAGTCTAGACTCCCATGTTCCTTGAAAATCAATCATGCAGGCTCTCAGCAAATCCTCTAAAATCTGAATCACTCGCTCAGACTGACCATCTGTCTGCGGGTGAGAAGCTATACTGAAAAGCAACTTCGTTCCCATGGCTGCATGTAAGCTCTTCCAGAAGGACGATGTGAATCTCGGGTCCCTGTCGGACACAATTGAAACTGGGAATCCATGTAGATGGACTATCTCCCTGATATAAAGCTCCGCATACTGCGTCATGGAGAAAGTCGTCTTCACTGGTAGAAAATGCGCTGACTTAGTGAGTCGGTCCACTATAACCCAAATAGAATTCGATCCTCTGACTGACCTCGGCAACCCAACCACAAAATCCATAGTAATGTTCTCCCATTTCCACTCTGGGATAGGAAGTGGCTTAAGCATTCCTGCTGGCCTCTGATGCTCTGCCTTCACCTGCTGACAAGTGAGGCATTCTGACACAAATCGGCGGATGTCCCTCTTCCTCCCTGGCCACCAATACAAAATCTGGAGGTCCTTATACATCTTGGTACCTCCAGGATGGATAGAATACGGAGATGCGTGTGCCTCTGTCAAAATATCCTGTCTGATCGATTCACCACTAGGCACCCACATTCTACCTCTGTATCTCACAATGCCGTCTGTCACTGTGTAAAGAACACTGCCCTTGGCTTCATCTTTCAGTCTCCATTTCTGTATCTGCTCATCCGAAGAATGTCCTGCTCGGATACGGTCTAGCAAATCAGATTGGACTGTCAGATTAGACAGCCTAGGGGCTCTGCCCTCACGATAAATCTCTAGACCAAACTTCTGAATCTCAGACTGAAGAGGTCTCTGCACTGACAACTGAGCTACAACTGCCACTTTCCTGCTCAATGCGTCTGCGACAACATTAGCCTTTCCCGGATGGTAGCTAATTTCGCAGTCGTAATCTTTCGCAAGTTCCAACCACCGTCTCTATCTCATATTCAACTCTTTCTGCGTGAAGAAATATTTGAGACTCTTATGATCGGTGAAAATTTGGCATTTCTCGCCGTATAGGTAGTGTCTCCAAATTTTCAGTGCGAAGACAACGGCGGCTAATTCCAGGTCGTGAGTCGGGTAATTCTTCTCGTGCACCTTCAACTGCCTGGAAGCATAAGCTATGACCCGACCCTGCTGCATCAATACTGCGCCTAACCCGAGTTTAGATGCATCGGTATATAATACGAAATCTCCTTGCCCTGACGGCATGGCTAGCACCGGCGCAGAAATAAGAGCTTGCTTCAACGTATCAAAGCTCTTCTGACACTCATCACACCACACGAATTTAGCATTCTTCTTGGTCAGGGAAGTGATTGGCACTTCTATGGATGAAAATCCCTGAATGAACTTACGGTAGTAACCGGCTAAAACCAGAAAACTGCGGATTTCTGATGCGTTCTTTGGCTCAACCCATTCTTTGACAGCTGCTACTTTCGCTGGATCCACCTCGATTCCACTGCTAGATACTATATGCCCCAAAAATGCAACTTTCTGCAGCCAAAACTCGCACTTACTAAACTTTGCAAACAACTTACGGCTCTGCAAGGTCTGTAAAACTGTCCTCAAGTGCTGGCTGTGCTCCTCATGGCTCTTCGAGTACATAAGAATATCGTCAATGAATACTATGACGAACTGGTCGAGGAACAGCTGAAATACTCGGTTCATGAGGTCCATGAAAACAGCTGGAGCATTTTTCAATCTAAACGGCATCACCAAGAATTCGTAATGCCCGTATCTGGTCCTGAAAGCTGTCTTGTGAACATCTGCATCCTTCACTTTCAGCTGATGATACCCTGATCGAAGATCTATCTTAGAGAACACGGTATCTCCCTGTAACTGATCAAACAAGTCTTCGATTCTAGGCAACGGGTACTTATTCTTGATCGTTACCTTGTTCAGCTCACGGTAATCGATGCACAGTCTCATGCTTCCGTCTTTCTTTTTCACAAAGAGCACTGGTGCGCCCCACGGTGAGAAACTCGGGCAGATAAACTCCTTGTCTAAGAGCTCCTGAATCTGCTGCTTAAGTTCTAACATCTCTGCTGGAGCTAATCTGTACGGTGCCTTAGAGATTGGCACTGTGCCTGGCATGAGATCGATTGCAAACTCCACCTCTCTATCTGGTGGAAGGCCTGCGACGTCATCTGGAAAGACGTCTGGGAAATCCCTGACTACTGGCACCCCTGAAATAGAAGGAGTGGGCACGTCCGATGCTGAGATAACGCTGGCCAAGAAGGCCTGACACCCCTTCGAAATGAGTCTCCGTGCCTGCATGCAAGAGATCATACGCGGGAAACTCCTCCACCTGGCTGGCTCAAAAAAAAACTGCTCCATGCCCAATGGTCTGACTAACACTGACCTCTTCTGAAATTCGATAAGAACTCTGTTCTTACTCAGCCAGTCCATTCCCAATATGATGTCGAATTCTGGCATCGGCAATAGGATTAAATCGGCATATACTAAGTGGCCATATAGCTCTAGATCGATGTCTCTGACCACACTTTTAGCTAACAGCTCTTCCCCTGATGGGACTGTCACTGAAAAGTTCACGTCTAGGCCAATGGACTTGAGGTCCAAATGATTAGCAAAATTCTCCGATATGAAGGAGTGAGTGGCCCCTGAGTCTATCAGTGCAGTTGTGGATAATCTCTTAACAAAAATGTTTCCTCAGATACGTTAGCACCACACAAAACTTATATCCCCAACATACAAATAGTAACCTAAAGCATAACAGAACTCCATATCCTATGTCACACAAAATATTACTGGCACGCTAATAATCCCAAGAAAGTTTCCACAAGCATGGCAAAATAATACTGAGATTAGGTAGAAAAGGTTACCGGTCAGTAGTGTAGTGTCTGGGTTCGCCTCCTGAGCATGCATGGCGAAAACTCTCCCTTGAGTCGGTTGCTTCCACTGCGGGCACTCCTTCAGCACGTGGTCGCTAGCTCCACAATTGAAGCACTTGCCTGATCCATATAAGCACTGCCCCGGGTGCTGGAAGTTGCATTTAGGACACACTGGGTAAGCAACGGGCTTCTGAGGCGCCCCCTGCTGCTGAATTGGACCCTTGCCCTTTGGTGGTCCATGATACGGCTTCTTCCCCGGCGGCCCCTGATACGGTTTCTTGAACTAAGGCCTCTGATGCTGCTGTTGCTGGTGTTGCGGCGCTTGATAGGGCATCTTGCTCTGCCTATCAGCCTCAATGTCTCTTTGGTCCTGCTCTGCCGCTAAAGCTCTAGATACTGCGACGGCATACGAAGTAGGGCCGGCTACTCTCACATCACGGCGCAAGATCGGCCGCAGTCCATCCATGAAATGCCTCAGTTTTGCTTGGGCATCATCCGCAATGAGGGGTACGAAGTAACACCCCTCTCAAACTTTCTGACAAAATCTGTCACACTACTGTCTCCCTGTCTCAGCATCATAAATTCCCTGGTCAGACGAGAGCGTACTTCTTCAGTGAAGTACTTGGCGTAGAACACCTCTTTGAATCCGTTCCACGACAGAGTCCTCAAGTTTACTGCCACTGATGCACTCTCCCACCATAATCTAGCATCCCCTGACAGCAAGAATGTAGCACATCTGACCCTGTCAGCGTCAGTCAGCTCCATAAAGTCAAATATTACCTCGATGGATTTGATCCATCCCTCAGCTACCATAGGGTCAGTAGTACCCGAAAACTCCTTCGGACTCATCCTCCTGAACCTCTCATATACTGTCTCTGGTCTAGGCCTCTCCTCGGAGCCTACAGCAGTCTGGTTCCTCGCAAACTGTGCGAAGAATTGCGTCATACCAGCAAGCATCTGCGCCTGCATAACTGGAGGTGGTGGTGGAGGATTGGCTCTTCCCTCATCTCGAGGCTCTCTCTCCTCCTCCCTAGCTTCCTGGTTAATCATACGTCTAGGAGGCATACTGTTCCAATGAATTACCCGACACGTAAACCCAGCATGCATGAATATGATATAAATGACATACGATGCACGAAATTTGAACTTAAACATTAACATGCTGAAATCATGGCTCAATGCATACTACATAGCATAAATTTTTTAAACTTTAAAACTTACAGACTTGGGGTGTGACCTCGTGAGCATCTTGCGGCTGGCGGTAGACGTAACCCTTTACAAGAACACCGCTCTGATACCAACTGTAAAGTACCGTACTTTTCATACTCAAAATTTGCGGAAAAATTTAAAGTTTTCTTAAACATAAAATAACCTTCAAAGTCTGCCATAAAATATCCCAACCAAGTCCCCCATAAGACATGGTTGTTCAAAATACTACAATAAAATTCGCTCACAAAAGGTTTGCTCAAAGTGTTTCTGTAGAACCCGTAAATCAGTCTACGTATAAGCCATGCATAATTCTAGATTTTTAAATTTAATTGACTTCATTGCATGATTATTTTAAATGCATTTCTTTGAAGTTAATTATTTTATTATTTCAGTTCAGTAGTTTGATTTTTAGCATTTCAGTTATTTCAGTGAGGCCGGACTGGAGTTGGAGTTTTGAGATAGAATTTAAGATTCGAGAAATATTTTCAGAAGTTAATTTAGCTAGCAAGTAAGTTCATTTAAGTTAGAAAGGGAGGTTTGAGGATTTAATTTAATTATTTGAGGTGATTAAGAAATAAGCTCATTTAAGTTGCATAATTAAGGGGATAGCTCACCAAATTAATTAAAGGATTAGTAAAGTTTTTAAGGGTTATTAATTCACTAGATAATTATTTTTCCCTTCCTTTTATTTAGTGAATTTCGGCCACCCCCTTAGACTATTAAACAATTCATTTGCCTTGCCACCTTTGACCCTTTCTTGTATTTAATTAGGAAGATAATTCTTTGATCTTTCTAGCACCATTTAATGATCTAATTAGAATTATCCTATCCTAGTCTAGCATGTAAAAATCGGCCACTACCTCTAGAAACATCCACCAACTCATTTGATATCAAACTAGAATTCAAAATTTAAAATGAGAAGACTTGGTCTTGGATCTTCCTTATATCTTGCACCCACTTCCCTCACCCTCCTAACCATCTTCTCCCCCCTCTCCTTTTCGAAAATTCAGAGTGAATTCAGACTCATTTTCAGAGGTAAAAATCGTGAGGTACATAGCCAAAAAGAAGAGAGAAAAATCGAGAGCAAGGTAAGGTAGAAAAGGAAGCCACTCCGTCTCCTCCGCGCCGTCTCGTCTCTTCTTTTCGTTTTCATTTCAAACGATAACCAGGCATGTCTAGATTCTTTCTAAACCTCAATAAAGTCATATTATCATTTATTTTTCAGTACATGATCATGTTTATTCAAGCAAAAACCGAGATACATGTCAAAACATTTTGAAACAACACATGCAGAATTTATGATATTCCTTGGCAAGCTTCTCGTTTTTCTTGGTTTGTGAGTTTCAGGTGATTGGTTCGACTCCGAGCTCCCAAGGCGACTTATATACATGTAATAGGATGCATTAGGATCACATTTGTCCATCGGTTTCAGCCCATGATCGCTGGAAAGCAAGAAATGACAGCAACACCATTTGTGTCCCTTTTTGAGTTCGAAAATTAAGTTTGGTTGTCAAGGAGGAAGGATCTGATCTTGGCTGCCCTAGGGGCCTATATCCATGGTTAGATCACTCCCCTAGCATGTCTAAGACGTGACTAAGTCACCCTTTTGGTGGCTTGGTCCATGGCTCATCGGTTTTTAAATAATCAATAAGAACAACCCCTATATCCCTTCGGCCCCTTCCATTTTTCAGCATATGGTTTCGTTTCTTTTGTTGCTTGGTATGGATCTTGGTTGGCCTATGGCCCTTAGCCACGGTTCATATCATGCTCCTAGATGTCTAGATCGGGCCATGGTCAATCGAATGGCCACTGGAACGACGCAAGACATCGATCTAGGCAAAACACTACACACGCATGCACGTTGGTTCTCGGTTGGAGTTTCGGTTGAGTTTTGGTGTGACGCGGATTGTGGCTGGCCTAGGGCCCTTAGCCATGGTTCAAATCACTCCTTGGGATGTTGGTAAGAGTCTCTGGTTGGTGTTTCATGCCCCAATGGCCGGTAGTCTCGAAAACAACACAAGTTACACAATTGTACAGGTGCTGGAAAATTACAGCAAGTTGCTGTGTCGTTTAGAAGGCTCGTTCGAGTTCTTGGTTGGCTTTTAGCCCATGGCCTTGGACTGGACAGTGCCTCATTGAGCTAGGAAGGTCATGTTTTTGACCGTTTGTCATTCGGATCATTTTTGAGGTCGTACGAGAATTTACGGTGCGATGTGCCAAATTGACTCTCGAAAGAGCGTTTCATGTTTTGGCCTCCATTTCACCTAGATTTCGACCCTATCATTTTAGGAGCATTATTTTATGAATATTCAGCGTATTTTAATCATGACTATACGTCGGTTCGGTGTCGGTTCAGGTTGGCTCGGAGCCATGATTAAATGCGAAGGTCATTAGGCATCATAGTCGCATCTTTTGTACTAAATTGCATAGTTGGTCAAGTTTAAGCTATTGCATATTTTTCATAGCACAGTTAGGTTGCACTGAGCCTGGGGACGATCCAATCCAATCCAGTTGGTAAAATTACGGGACATTTTCATCATGCCAGTTAATTATTTTACGTGCATGAAAACAGAAAATGATTATTTTTGAGATTTATGCGATATGGCTTGTGGTTCATTCACTATGTGGGAGTGTTATTTTATACGGTCGTCAGTGACCGATCAGTTCAGTATGGTACCACCCGGTCGCCAGTGACCGGCCAGCTCAATTCAGTTTCAGCCTCCCCGGTAGCTAGTTACCGATCAGTTCAGCTTAGTGTAGGGGCCACAGGCGTAAAACATAATCTCAACAGAAAATTTTATCAGTTATTTCAGTACAGGCTCCAGGAGCAAACATTTTTTTTACTGTGATTATCAGTTCAGTTATGCACGTATTATAATTGCTCAGTACAGATTATTTTTAGCATGCCTCAGGACAGGATATGTTATCACATGCATATTTTAATTCAGATTTTTACTCGTTACCTGCGATATATGCATGCTGAATCTTTAGGCTCACTAGACTTGATTGTTGTAGGTACTGATGAGGCCAAGGCCGAGGGCGGGGACCAGTGAGCCAGCTTGAGTCGGCAGTAGTGGCACACGAGGACCTCAGAGCAGCAGTTATTATTTTATTCCGCAAACATTTTATCAGTCGTTGGATATTTTTTTTTAAATTGTGATTTTTGGTAAACTTTAATTCCTTCCGCTGCAATATTTGGAAATATTGAACTTGATTCACCAGTGATTTTATGAATGAGGCCATTTAAGTTCTTTTAAAAAGAAAATTTTTAATTTTCCGCAAATTTTCATGCAAGAAGTTTTAGGGCACTTTACAGTTTCCCTCAAAACATGAAATCAGAGTAAATTAACATTTGCATAAAAACATAAACATTGCGGTCCTCGGGTTAGCATCCCGCTCAGTCCAAGCCTGCCCCTTGGTCGCCACCTCCTGTCTCCTCAAAAACATACTCATCTGCAACGATCAAGTCTAGTGAGTCTAAAGACTCAACACGTATAAACTGGAAAATAGCGAGTACTACATAATAAAACCGTATGCAACTTTAAAATAGAACATACATACTTGATCTTGAATTTGCGTACTAAAACTTGAACATACATACGTAACATAGACGTGCCATAACGTGAAAACTTGTCGTAAAGATACTGCATACTAGAACATACATAACTTCATCATTTTGCGTAGAGGCATGTTTCAAAGCAAGTGACCCATAACATAATAAATGCCTGATCAGACAAACCACAATATTGGGCTGACAGGGACGTATCCACTGCCACATACATGAGATCCCCGTTCATAATTTAACGGGCTGGTTGGTCCCCGTTCATAATTTAACACTTTCCAACCTCGATCTAACCCGTTCATAATTTAACGGGCGGATTGGTCCCCGTTCATAATTTAACGCTTTCCAATCCTAAACATAATTTGGTCACAAGACATTTAGCATACCTCAAAAACTTAAAATATTTACTTGCACGTCACACATACTTACTTGGCGTTGTGGGGTTCGTTGGGCTCCGACTGGGGCCGTTGCTGCACATAATGACATGAAATTTCATACCTAACTTGCATAACTTAGACTTCGAAATCATGCTTACTCACATGCTCATTCTATCCCTTAGGACGTTTCAGATTTTCCTATGACTCGACCTTGTAAAACATCGTAATAAACCATAGCATAAAACCTCGAACCGAACCTTAAGTGATAAAAGAATTTAACCCCGAACTGAAGGTACACGGACCCCGTGCCCTGGTCCGGCCCCGGGTCCGTGTAGGTTCGCTAAGTTATGTGCATGAAGAAGAAGAAGGCACGGACCCCGTCTCTAATATCGTTACCTGCGATATATGCATGCTGAGTCTTTAGGCTCACTAGACTTGATTGTTGTAGGTAATGATGAGGCCAGGGCCGAGGGCGGGGACCAGTGAGCCAGCTTGGGTCGGCAGTAGTGGCATCGGAGGACCTCAGAGCAGCAGTTGTTATTTTATTCCGCAAATATTTTATCAGTCGTTGGATATTTTTTTTTTAAATTGTGATTTTTGGCAAACTTTAATTCCTTCCGCTGCAATATTTGGAAATATTGGACTTGATTCACCAGTGATTTTATGAATGAGGCCATTTAAGTTCTTTTAAAAAGAAAATTTTTAATTTTCTGCAAATTTTCAAGCAAGAAGTTTTAGGGCACTTTACAGTTGGTATCAGAGCGGTGGTTCTGTATAGGGTTTCACTACTACTAACCGCGAGAAGCTCACGAAGCCACTTCTTCGGTCTGTAAGATTTTCAGTTCAGCATTTTGTTCAGCATTTCAGTTAAAGCATGAATTATTTTGTCAGCATGCTTCCAGATTTTCAGTACTTCAGTGTTCATTTAAAATAAACTATGGAATTATGCATGTTAGTTACGTATGGGTTATGTTGGAACAGTATGCCCCCTAGACGCATTTTAGAGCGCAACAGAGAGGAGGAGCCTCGCCGAGAGGACAGGGAGGAGCGTAGACCGGAGGAAGACCTACCACCTCCTCCACCACCCCCACCGGACATGAGTACCCAGATGTTAGCTGGGATGGCACAGTTCTTCGCACAGTTTGCGGGGAACAATGCCGCAGCCGTAGCCGCAGCCGCAGCCAGGCCGACAGGGTCCGAGGCTGTTTATGAGCGATTCATGAAGATGCGCCCGAAGGAATTCTCTGGGACATCTGACCCCATGGTTGCCGAGGGATGGATCAAATCCCTCGAGGTCATCTTTGAGTTTATGGAGCTGGGGGACGCAGACCGAGTCCGATGTGCCACCTACCTGTTCACTGGAGACGCCCGCTTATGGTGGGAAGGAGCTTCGGTAGCCTTGACTTTAGCTACACTTTTATGGACCCGCTTTACGGAAGTTTTCTACTCCAAGTATTTTTCTGAGGAGGTTCGCACCAGGCTGACCACCGAGTTCATGAGTCTGAGACAGGGGGATATGACGGTTACGGAGTTTATCCGTAAGTTCGAGAGGGGCTGTCACTTTGTGCCCCTGATCGCGAATGATGCCAGAGCCAAGCTGATGCACTTCCTGGTGGGTTTACGGTCGATCTTGCGCAGGGATGTTAGGGTATCTGACCCTGCTACTTATGAGATTGCCGTCTCCAAGGCCTTAGCCGCAGAGCAGGATCTGCGGGATATCGAGAGGGATCGCCAGGGCAAGCGCCCAGTCCAGGCACCGCACCGCCCTCCTCCTCATCAGCATCAGCAGCAGAATAAGAGGCCTTTTCATGGACCGCCCAGGAACCGAGGCCAGCAGCAGCAGCAGCAGCAGCGGGGACGCCCAGCCCTGAGGACTCAGGAGCACCCAGTCTGTCCCAGGTGCTCACGTCGCCATCCTGGAGCATGTATGGCTGGCTCAGGAAAGTGTTTTAAGTGTGGCAGTCCAGACCACATGTTGCTGCAATGTCCTCAGAGGAATCTGCCTACCCAAGGCAGAGTTTTTGCTCTCCATGCCGCGGAAACCAACCCGGAGACTATGTTGTTGACAGGTACCTTTAAACTTTAAGTTATTATTTGAATTTCCGTGTTTTGGGAATCGCGATTTAGATGTGAACTTAGAACTGTTATAGGATTGCATGCTCTACTCAGATTTATTTTGTGGGAAATTAAGCTAGAAGAACCTTGACCTTTGCATGTCTATAAGTTTAGTTCTTGTAACTACTGGATTCAACTTAAAGCTCCGCTCTTTCAGGGAGAATTTTTATATCTGATTCCGCTACTAAGGCCTTGATTGATTCAGGGGCCACTCACTCGTTTATTTCGGAGGTCTTTGCAAACTTTCTCAAGATCCAGACCATTGGGCTAGATACAACCTTTTCAGTAGTGTTGCCGTCAGGCGAGGAGATGGCAGCCACCAATGTTATCCGAGATATAGACCTTGAGCTGCACGGTAATCTTGTTTATGCATTTCTGATCGTGCTACCGATGCCAGAATTTGACATCATCTAAGGGATGGACTGGATATTGAGGAACAGAGTGTTGATAGACTTCCAGCGGAGATCTGTTCTTGTCCAACCGCCTGGAATGGAGCAGTTCTTATTTGAGCCGGACAGGTACTTTTCTTTACCGCGCATTATTCCGTATGTTCAGGCTAGGAAACTCATGCATAGAGGGTGTCGGGCATTTCTAGCGACCTTTTTATCTGTCCCCGAGGAACCCAGCCAGTCAGCCTCAGATGTTCCGATTGTCAGAGATTTCTTAGACGTTTTTCCCGAAGACGTATCTGGTATGCCACCCGAGAGAGAGGTGGAGTTTTCCATTGAGCTTATGCCAGGTACGGCTCCGATATCCAAAGCGCCGAACTGACTAGCACCGACAGAGATGGCAGAGCTTAAGAAGCAGATTCAGGAACTTCTCGACAAGGAGTTCATTCGCCCGAGCTTTTCTCCATGGGGCGCGTCGGTCTTATTTGTGAAAAAGAAAGATGGCTCGATGAGGCTTTGCATTGACTACCGGGAGTTGAACAGGGTTACAGTGAAGAATAAATACCCATTGCCGAGTATTGAGGATCTGTTTGACCAGTTGCAGGGAGCTTCGATTTTCTCCAAGATAGATCTGCATTCCGGTTATCACCAGTTGAGGGTGAGAGATGCTGATGTTTCGAAGACAGCTTTCAGGACTCGTTATGGTCACTACGAGTTCCTAGTGATGCCGTTCGGTCTGACGAATGTGCCAGCGATCTTCATGGATCTAATGAATCGCGTATTTCAGCCGTACCTCGACCAGTTTGTGATAGTGTTCATAGATGACATTCTCGTCTACTCCAAGAGTCGGGAGGAGCACAGCAGGCATCTGACCACAGTGTTGCAGACATTGCAGAAGCACAAAATATTCGCAAAGTTCAGTAAGTGCGAATTCTGGTTAGAGAAGGTGGCGTTCTTCGGCCACATTGTTTCTAGCAGTGGCATTGAGGTAGACCCGGCGAAAGTCGCTGCAGTCAGAGATTGGGTTGTGCCTCAGAATGCATCCGAGATCCGCAGTTTTCTTGGGCTAGCAGGATATTACAGGAAGTTCATTCAAGGATTCTCATCCATTGCCGTTCCACTCACAGCACTGACCAAGAAAAATGTGAAGTTTGTGTGGAGCGAGGAGTGTCAGAAGAGCTTCGATACTTTGAAGCAAGCTCTTATCTCAGCACCCGTTTTGGCTGTACCGTCAGGATCCGGTAAGTTTGTTCTGTATACCGATGCTTCGAAGCTTGGTTTAGGTGCAGTTTTGATGCAGCATGGGAGAGTGATAGCGTATGCTTCTCGACAGCTGAAAATCCACGAGAAGAATTACCCTACCCATGATCTGGAGTTAGCGGCCGTAGTTTTTGCTTTGAAGATTTGGAGGCACTATCTGTATGGAGAGAAATGCCAGATCTTTACCGACCACAAGAGCCTCAAGTATTTCTTTACGCAGAAGGAGTTAAACATGCGTCAGAGGCATTGGTTGGAGCTTGTAAAAGACTACGATTGTGACATTAGCTACCACCCGGGTAAAGCTAATGTAGTTGCGGATGCTTTGAGCAGGAAAGTCGCAGTGATGGCTCATTTGACGATTCAAAAACCTCTTCAGATTGAGATGCAGAGGTTTGATCTTGAGACTTATCCTCGAGGTAGAGTTCCTCGTTTATCTACCTTGACTATCCAGTCCTCTCTTATTGACCGTATTCGCAGTGGTCAGGCAGCAGATGAGCAGTTAGCACAGTGGAAGAAGAGAGATGAAGCCAAGGGCAGTGTTTTGTATTCAGTCAGCGAAGGTATTGTGAGATACCGAGATAGGATATGGGTTCCTAGCAGTGATTCTATCCGAGAAGACATCTTATCAGAGACCCATACGTCCCCGTACTCCATTCACCCTGGGAGTACAAAGATGTACAAAGATCTGCAGCTATTGTATTGGTGGCCAGGGATGAAGAAGGACATCAGAGGGTTTTTGTCCGAGTGTCTGACCTGTCAGTTAGTGAAGGCCGAGCATCAGAGACCAGCAGGTTTGATCAAGCCTCTTCCTATTCCCGAGTGGAAGTGGGAGAACATTACCATGGATTTTGTGATCGGTTTGCCGAAATCAGCCAGGGGATCGAATGCTATTTGGATGATTGTAGATCGTCTTACCAAATCAGCGCACTTCTTGCCTATTAAGACGACTTTCACCATGATTCAGTATGCAGAGCTGTATATCCGAGAGATAGTCCGACTCCATGGTATTCCAGTTTCGATCGTATCCGACAGAGATCCCAGATTCACTTCCTCATTTTGGAAGAGCTTGCATTCGACTTTGGGTACGAAATTGCTGTTTAGCACAGCTTTCCATCCGCAGACAGATGGGCAGTCGGAGCGAGTTATTCAGATTTTGGAGGATCTTCTTCGCGCTTGCGTCATCGATTTCTCAGGGAGTTGGGAGACGAACTTGCCACTGGTTGAGTTCACCTATAACAACAGTTTCCAGTCGTCTATAGGTATGGCTCCGTATGAAGCACTGTATGGCCGCAAGTGTAGATCTCCTGTTCATTGGGATGAGGTAGGAGACAGAGCAGAGTTGGGTCCAGAGATTGTCCAGCAGGCAGCAGAGGTAGTAGTCAAGATCCGTTATAGGATTAGGACTGCTCAGAGCCGACAGAAGAGTTATGCCGATCAGCGGAGGAGAGATTTAGAGTTTGCAGTGGGCGATCATGTCTTTGTGAAAGTGGCACCTATGAAGGGTGTCATGAGATTTGGTAAGAAAGGGAAGCTCAGTCCGAGATTCATTGGACCGTTTGAGATCCTCGACAGAGTTGGGACGCTAGCGTATCGTGTGGCTCTTCCGTCGAATCTGGCCGGAGTACACAATGTCTTTCACGTCTCCATGCTGAGGAAGTACATGGCGAATCCTTCGTATGTCCTGAACTTTGAGCCGTTGCAACTTACTCCGAACTTATCTTATGAGGAGAGACCAGTGCAGATCCTAGACCGGCAGGAGAAGAAACTTCGGAACAAGTTGGTTAAGCGAGTCAAAGTCAAATGGCTCAACCATTCAGAGGAGAAAGCTATGTGGGAGTCTGAGCCGGAGATGAGAGATCGATACCCCGAGTTATTCGGTGAGTTCTAATTTCGAGGACGAAATTTCTTTTAAGGGAGAAGGATTGTAGAACCCGTAAATCAGTCTACGTATAAGCCATGCATAATTCTAGATTTTTAAATTTAATTGACTTCATTGCATGATTATTTTAAATGCATTTCTTTGAAGTTAATTATTTTATTATTTCAGTTTAGTAGTTTGATTTTTAGCATTTCAGTTATTTCAGTGAGGCCGGACAGGAGTTGGAGTTTTGAGATAGAATTTAAGATTCGAGAAATATTTTCAGAAGTTAATTTAGCTAGCAAGTAAGTTCATTTAAGTTAGAAAGGGAGGTTTGAGGATTTAATTTAATTATTTGAGGTGATTAAGAAATAAGCTCATTTAAGTTGCATAATTAAGGGGTTAGCTCACCAAATTAATTAAAGGATTAGTAAAGTTTTTAAGGGTTATTAATTCACTAGATAATTATTTTTCCCTTCCTTTTATTTAGTGAATTTCGGCCACCCCCTTAGACTATTAAACAATTCATTTGCCTTGCCACCTTTGACCCTTTCTTGTATTTAATTAGGAAGATAATTCTTTGATCTTTCTAGCACCATTTAATGATCTAATTAGCATTATCCTATCCTAGTCTAGCATGTAAAAATCGGCCACTACCTCTAGAAACATCCACCAACTCATTTGATATCAAACTAGAATTCAAAATTTAAAATGAGAAGACTTGGTCTTGGATCTTCCTTATATCTTGCACCCACTTCCCTCACCCTCCTAACCATCTTCTCCCCCCTCTCCTTTTCAAAAATTCAGAGTGAATTCAGACTCATTTTCAGAGGTAAAAATCGTGAGTTACATAGCCAAAAAGAAGAGAGAAAAATCGAGAGCAAGGTAAGGTAGAAAAGGAAGCCACTCCGTCTCCTCCGCGCCGTCTCGTCTCTTCTTTTCGTTTTCATTTCAAACGATAACCAGGTATGTCTAGAATCTATCTAAACCTCAATCAAGTCATATTATCATTTATTTTTCAGTACATGATCATGTTTATTCAAGCAAAAACCAAGATACATGTCAAAACATTTTGAAACAACACATGCAGAATTTTTTATATTCCTTGGCAAGCTTCTCGTTTTTCTTGGTTTGTGAGTTTCAGGTGATTGGTTCGACTCCAGGCTCCCAAGGCGACTTATATACATGTAATAGGATGCATTAGGACCACATTTGTCCATCGGTTTCGGCCCATGCTCGCTGGAAAGCAAGAAATGACAGCAACACCATTTGTGTCCCTTTTGAGTTCGAAAATTCAGTTTGGTTGTCAAGGAGGAAGGATCTGATCTTGGCTGCCCTAGGGGCCTATAGCCATGGTTAGATCACTCCCCTAGCATGTCTAAGACGTGACTAAGTCGCCCTTTTGGTGGCTTGGTCCATGGCTCATCGGCTTTTAAATAATCAATAAGAACAACCCCTATATCCCTTCGGCCCCTTCCATTTTTCAGCATATGGTTTCGTTTCTTTTGTTGCTTGGTATGGATCTTGGTTGGCCTATGGCCCTTAGCCACGGTTCATATCATGCTCCTAGATGTCTAGATCGGGCCATGGTCAATCGAATGGCCACTGGAACGACGCAAGAAATCGATCTAGGCAAAACACTACACACGCATGCACGTTGGTTCTCGGTTGGAGTTTCGGTTGAGTTTTGGTGTGACGCGGATTGTGGCTGGCCTAGGGCCCTTAGCCATGGTTCAAATCACTCCTTGGGATGTTGGTAAGAGTCTCTGGTTGGTTTTTCATGCCCCAATGGCCGGTAGTCTCGAAAACAACACATGTTACACGATTGTACAGGTGCTGGAAAATTACAGCAAGTTGCTGTGTAGTTTAGAAGGCTCGTTCAAGTTCTTGGTTGGCTTTTAGCCCATGGCCTTGGACTGGACAGAGCCTCATTGAGCTAGGAAGGTCATGTTTTCGACCGTTTGTCATTCGGATCATTTTTGAGGTCGTACGAGAATTTACGGTACGATGTGCCAAATTGACTCTCGAAAGAGCGTTTCATGTTTTGGCCTCCATTTCACCTAGATTTCGACCCTATCATTTTAGGAGCATTATTTTATGATTTTTCAGCGTATTTTAATCATGACTATACGTCGGTTTGGTGTCGGTTCAGGTTGGCTCGGAGTCATGATTAAATGCGAAGTCATTAGGCATCATAGTCGCATCTTTTGAACTAAATTGCATAGTTGGTCAAGTTTAAGCTATTGCATATTTTTCATAGCACAGTTAGGTTGCAGCGAGCCTGGGGACGATCCAATCCAATCCAGTTGGTAAAATTACGGGACATTTTCATCATGCCAGTTAATTATTTTACGTGCATGAAAACAGAAAATGATTATTTTTGAGATTTATGCGATATGGCTTGTGGTTCATTCACTATGTGGGAGTGTTATTTTATATGGTCGCTAGTGACCGATCAGTTCAGTATGGTACCACCCGGTCGCCAGTGACCGGCCAGCTCAGTTCAGTTTCAGCCTCCCCGGTAGCCAGTTACCGATCAGTTCAGCTTAGTGCAGGGGCCACAGGCGTAAAACATAATCTCAACAGAAAATTTTATCAGTTATTTTAGGACAGGCTCCAAGGAGCAAACATTTTTTTTACTGTGATTATCAGTTCAGTTATGCACGTATTATAATTGCTCAGTACAGATTATTTTCAGCATGCCTCAGGACAGGATATGTTATCACATGCATATTTTAATTCAGATTTTTACACGTTACCGGCGATATATGCATGCTGAGTCTTTAGGCTCACTAGACTTGATTGTTGTAGGTACAGATGAGGCCAGGGCCGAGGGCGGGGACCAGTGAGCCAGCTTGGGTCGGCAGTAGTGGCACACGAGGAACTCAGAGCAGCAGTTGTTATTTTATTCCGCAAACATTTTATCAGTCGTTGGATATTTTTTTTTAAATTGTGATTTTTGGCAAACTTTAATTCCTTCCGCTGCAATATTTGGAAATATTGAACTTGATTCACCAGTGATTTTATGAATGAGGTCATTTAAGTTCTTTTAAAAAGAAAATTTTTAATTTTCCGCAAATTTTCATGCAAGAAGTTTTAGGGCACTTTACAGTTTCCCTCAAAACATGAAATCAGAGTAAATTAACATTTGCATAAAAACATAAACATTGCGGTCCTCGGGTTAGCCTCCCGCTCAGTCCAAGCCTGCCCCTTGGTCGCCACCTCATGTCTCCTCAACAACATACTCACCTGCATCGATCAAGTCTAGTGAGTCTAAAGACTCAACACGTATAAACTGGGAAATAGCGAGTACTACATAATAAAACCGCATGCAACTTTAAAATAAAACATACATACTTGAACTTGAATTTGCGTACTAAAACTTGAACATACATACGTAACATAGACGTGCCATAACGTGAAAACTTGTCATAAAGATACTGCATACTAGAACATACATAACTTCATCATTTTGCGTAGAGGCATGTTTCAAAGCAAGTGACCCATAACATAATAAATGCCTGATCAGACAAACCACAATACTGGTCTGACAGGGACGTATCCACTGCCACATACATGAGATCCCCGTTCATAATTTAACGGGCTGGTTGGTCCCCGTTCATAATTTAACACTTTTCAACCTCGATCTAACCCGTTCATAATTTAACGGGCGGATTGGTCTTTGTTCATAATTTAACGCTTTCCAATCCTAAACATAATTTGGTCACAAGACATTTAGCATACCTCAAAAACTTAAAATATTTACTTGCACGTCACACATACTTACTTGGCGTTGTGGGGTTCGTTGGGCTCCGACTGGGGCCGTTGCTTCACATAATGACGTGAAATTTCATACCTAACTTGCATAACTTAGACTTCGAAATCATGCTTACTCACATGCTCATTCTATCCCTTAGGACGTTTTAGATTTTCCCATGACTCGACCTTGTAAAACATTGTAATAAACCATAGCATAAAACCTCGAACCGAACCTTAAGTGATAAAAGAATTTAACCCCGAACTGAAGGTACACGGACCCCGTGCCCTGGTCCGGCCCCGGGTCCGTGTAGGTTCGCTAAGTTATGTGCGTGAAGAAAAAGAAGGCACGGACCCCGTCTCTAGGTCCGGGTAAGGGTCCGTGTAGGTGCGGAAAAATGACACTCCTGAAGGAACAAAGGCACGGACCCCGTGGAGAGGTCCGGGTAAACATCCGTGTAGGCACTACAAACATACATCGAGTAAAACACAAAGGCACGGACCCCGTGCCCTCATCCGTGTAGGGGTCCGTTCTGACTCCCAAAAATGACACTAAAGGAATAACAAAGGCAGACCCCGTGTCAGGGTCCTTGTACGGGTCCGGCTAGACACTGAACGATGAAACCTGCGTGCAAAACTTAGTGTGATGTTTCCTTCTCCCCAACCAAACCAAATGACCACGGATCGATACCCCGAGACACATCCTTGTACGCTACGGCATTGTACCAACCCAAGTAAGCCATTAAAATTGTTCCCAGGAGCAACAATCAACAACAACAACGACACAACCTGAAATTCGTCATCATTATTCTCCCTACGACTTTTGATTCAACCTGGTGCCTAATGACAGGAACGGTGATCCAAATACCAACCCAACATCATAAAAATCATACCTAGACGTAGCAACGATCGCCCGTCGATCTCCAACGAAGCCTGCAACATAAAACTTCAAGAAACGCATCAATAACAAAATTTTCTGGAATTCACAGTTTGAGCAGTCTCACGAAAAACACCATAACTCACTCAATTTTCACCCAAAAATCTCGAATTTTATATCAAATCGAAGGCATCAAAAAGTTCTACAATTTTTTAGTTGAAAGTTTTCTCAAAATCTTGACTGAAAATTCGCAGTTTCAACCAGAACAATAAAACGTGATTTTTGATTCCTAAAATGGTTTCAAAAGTGATCCCAACACAATTGCTCAAACTTCTACACGTCGCACACATGGTTTTACGCATAAATGACAACGCATGCATAATATGACATGATCGATGCATCAAGAACAAAATATACGTGCCTTTTGATATATAAAAATACCGAACGACGTCACCAAAGCGGAGATAGAAGCGAGGTTGATCCGGGACGATTGTGCAACGATTTTCTTGCCACAAAATACACGAAACTTGCTGCAAAATTATTGGAGAAGGGGGCGGCAGCTTTCTCCTCCAAGAACCCTAGTTTTCTTTCTTTTAAAAATCTGAAAAATAAAAGTGTGTGTGTGTTGTGTGTTTTACGTGCAGTGTGTGTTTGGCTAGATTAGGGGATTAAAATTTGGCTTAATTAAATAATTAACATACTAATAAAATGCTAATTTAAATGCTAGTTAAAATGTTACTAAATTAATAAATTAAATAGAATACTCTAATTTTAAAAGTTTTAAACCCTTAAACCACTAAATACGTAAATTAGGCTTTAAAAATGCTAAGCTAAATAAATTTATTTAAAATGCCCATCCATAACTTAAAATAAAATACCACATTTTTAAATTGCCAGAAATCGTCACCGGGTCTTTTCCTCTATCCCGCTTCGAATGAACGCCTGAAACATTAAACTCGAAAAATATTTTAACGTGAATCACTTAAACATAAATAATTTAAAATAATGGATTCAAATAAATCATGCATGGCTTAAAACTCATTTTAAAATTAATTAAATGATTTACTAATTAAATAAATGCATGGGTAATACGTGTACTGAATTTGGGCACTACAGATAAACCCTGTGTTCAGAATTATTCTGATGATTTTATGCTCGTTTTATCTACGATATTCTGATATATTCGAAGAATTTGACTGATGTTGTTGAATATCTGAGTATTGTA
The DNA here is from genome assembly GCF_025594145.1 of Primulina tabacum. Taxonomy (NCBI): domain Eukaryota; kingdom Viridiplantae; phylum Streptophyta; class Magnoliopsida; order Lamiales; family Gesneriaceae; genus Primulina; species Primulina tabacum. The sequence continues at coordinate 37,068,233 of NC_134550.1, read as the reverse complement.
TCGAATATTTTGAGAACTGGAAAGGGGTACACAGAAACTGTTGAATTATGAATCTTGACTGAGACAGATGGTATTCGGGGTATTCGATATCCGAAGACAGTATACTGATTGATTTCAGCACAGTGAGACCGTGATCAGTTGGTTGAGAACGACATCGGTGTCAGATATTTATCGATGCATGAGTTTAGCAGGCTATTATATACGATTGTTGTATTGAATCTGCTTGATACTTGTTATCTTTAGATCAGTATTTGATACATATTACATATCGTTGGGATTCTATACGGTGTCAGTTAAATCAGAGCGGCTTTTGCGAATTAAAGCAGTTCAGAAATTTGATCAGAATGTTCAGAACTTGATTTCGATGATTAAAGCAGAGCAATGTATCTAATAGAATATCATGTACGTGATACTGTATTGTATATGAATAATTGATTTGTTTGTGCCAGATTTGTCAGATGTGGAACGACAGGTATTATCAGAAATGCACAATCTTTGATTCAACATTTATTCTGATGATAGAAAAATGTATGATGACTTGAAAAGACAGATTTTAGGGAAACAGATGAGACCAGTTGTGGCAGAATTTGTAATGAAATGTCTGAATTGCTGACAGATGAAGACAGAACATATGAAACCAAGAGATTGGTTATATAGATTATCGAGTCCTGAATGGAAATGGATCACATTTCCAGGGATATCGTGATGAAACTACGGCATTTCTCTCAAAATTTAGTATTTAATTGAGTTAAGAGTGACAGACGGATCAAGTCTGTGGATTCTAGTTCGTACAAGAAAACGTACAGATACGATTAGATGACTGAGATTTCTGTTAAAGAGGTGATCAGAATATACAGAACGCCAAAGTTGACTATATCAGACCGTGATTTTCAGTTGATTTTGCATTTTTAGCAGAATATACAACAAACTCTTTCACATATCATTCATAGCCCGGTTGATAGTCGGAGCGGACTATCCAAACACTGGAGGATACTCGTGGAATTGTAGTGCTGGATGTTAGCACTAGTTGACAAGATTCATTGTCACTTGAGAATTATTGTACAAGAATAGCTATCAAATGAGTATTGAGATAGTTTCATTCGAGGCAGGGTGCAATAAGAATTGTAGATTTCCTTCGAATGGGGATAATATCTCTGAGGTACCCGAGATTTGACCTGATAAGATCAGAGATATGACTGAAGAAGTGAAGTTGATTCAGAAAAGAAAGGAAGACAACTCAGAATAGACATATTAAATATGCCAACGTCAGAAGATGACCGTTGATATTTGAGGCAGAAAATTGAATATGGAATTAACTGGAAGTAAACAGATTTGATAACAACTGTTGATGTTGATTTGTTATAAGCTGTTGATTGGTATATACGGATGTTGTATAGCCAGTATTTTGAGATTGATTTTATCAAAGTTACTTTGAGTTATATTATGATATTATATTTCTTGAATTATTATTCCAGATTGAAATCAGAAATCCGTGAAAGAGAGATACTTCAGAATGAAGACTACTCTGATGTTGGAATGCAAAGGCCCTAGAACTTCTTGCTTGAAAATTTGCGGAAAATTAAAAATTTTTCTTTTTAAAAGAACTTAAATGGCCTCATTCATAAAATCGACTGATGAATCAAGTTCAATGTTAAAAATATCGCAGCGGAAGAAAATAAAGTTTTCCAAAAATCACAATTTAAAAATATCCAATGACTGATAAAATGTTTGCGGAATAAAATAACAACTGCTGCTCTGAGGTCCTCGGGTACCACTACTGCCGACCCAAGCTGGCTCACTGGTCCCCGCCCTCGGCCCTAGCCTCATCAGTACCTACAACAATCATGTCTAGTGAGCCTAAAGACTGAGCATGCATATATCGCAGGTAACGAGTAAAAATCTGAATTAAAATATGCATGTGATAACATATCCTGTCCTGAGGCATGCTGAAAATAATCTGTACTGAGCAATTATAATACGTGCATAACTGAACTGATAATCACAGTAAAAATGTTTGCTCCTTGGAGCCTGTACTGAAATAACTGGTAAAATTTTCTGTTGAGATTATGTTTTACGCCTGTGGCCACTGCACTAAGCTGAACTGATCGGTAACTGGCTACCGGGGAGGCTGAAACTGAACTGAGCTGGACGGTCACTGGCGACCGGGTGGTACAATACTGAACTGATCGGTCACTGGCGACCGTATAAAATAACACTCCCACATAGTGAATGAACCACAAGCCATATCGCATAAATCTCAAAAATAATCATTTTCTATTTAATGCACGTAAAATAATTAACTGGCATAATGAAAATTCCTGTAATTTTACCAACTGGATTGGATTGGATCGTCCCCAGGCTCGCTGCAACCTAACTGTGCTATGAAAAATATGCAATAGCTTAAACATGACCAACTACGCAATTTACGTTCAAAAGATGTGACTATGATGCCTAATGACTTCGCATTTAATCATGACTCCGAGCCAACCTGAACCGACACCGAACCGACGTATAGTCATGATTAAAATACGCTGAAAAATCATAAAATAATGCTCCTAAAATGATAGGGTCGAAATCTATGTGGAATGGAGGCCAAAACAGGAAACGCTCTTTCGAGAGTCAATTTGGCACATCGCACCGTAAATTCTCGTACGACCTCAAAAATGATCCAAATGACCAACGGTCAAAAACATGACCTTCCTAACTCAATGAGGCACTATCCAGTCCAAGGTCATGGGCTAAAAGCCAACCAAGAACTCGAACGAGCCACCAAACCGACACATCAACTTGCTGTAATTTTCCAGCAACTGTACAATCGTGTAACTTGTGTTGTTTTCGAGACTACCGGCCATTGGGGCGTGAACCACCAACCAGAGACTCTTACCAACATCCCAAGGAGTGATTTGAACCATGGCTATGGGCCCTAGGCCAGCCACAACCCGCATCACTCCAAAACTCAACCGAAACTCCAACCGAGAACCAACGTGCATGCGTGTGTAGTGTTTTGCTTAGATCGATGTCTTGCGTCGTTCTAGTGGCCATTTGATTGACCATGGCACGATCTAGACATCTAAGAGCATGGTATGAACCGTGGCTATGGGCCATAGGCCAACCAAGATCCATACCAAGCAACAAAAACCGAAACCATATGCTGAACCAATGAAGAAGCCGAATGGGGAAAGGGGCTGTTCTTGTTGATTTTATTAAAACCGATGCACCATGGACCAAGCCACCAAAAGGGCGACTTAGTCACGTCTTAGACATGCTAGGGAAGTGATCCAACCATGGCTAAGAGCCCTTAGGGGGCAGCCAAGATCAGATCCAACCCCTTGACACAAAAACTGAAATTTCGAACACCAATCTGCGCCTATGGGAAACTTGCTGTCATTTCGGTTTTCCAGCAAGCATGGGGGCTGAATGAATGGGCCAACATGGTCCTAATGCATCCTATTACGTGTCTAGGAGTCGCCTTGGGAGCCTGGAGTCTAACCAATCACCTGAAACTCACAAACCAAGAAAAACGTGAAGCTTGCCAAGAAATATCAAAAATTCTGCATGTGCTGTTTTCAAAAGTTTTGACATAGATCTCGATTTTTGCTTGAATAAACATGATCATGTACTGAAAAATAAATGATAATATGACTTGATTGAGGTTTAGAAAGAAACTAGACATGCCTGGTTTCGTTTCGAAAGAAAATGAACGAAACGACGACGACGCGGCACGGAGGAGATGGAGCGCTTCTCTTGTTCTTTCTATTTCTCGATTTTTTTCTCCATTTCTCCCTAGCTATTACTCACGTTTTTTCTACTGAAAAGGGGTCTAATTTTGGTGGGGATGGAGTGTGATGGAGTGGTTATGAGGGGTGAGGAGGATGGTGCAAGATATAAGGATCATATCAAGACCAAGTCTTCATGCATTTGAATTTTGAATTTGAATTGCTATCAAATGATCTCTTGGGTGATTCTAGAGTATAGTGGCCGATTTTATCATGCCAATCAAGGGTTAGGATAGTGGTCTAGTATTAATTAATTAAGGTGGAAAAATAGCTAAAAGAATTAGCATGCTAATCAACCAAGAATGGGTCAAAGGTGAGTTGGCAAGTCCTAGTTTGTTCTTCTAGGGGTGTGGCCGAAAATCTACAAATGAAATGAAGGGGAAATATTGCTATCTAGTTGATAATTAATAACTCTTAAAAGCCTCACTAATCCCTCAAATAATTTATTGAATATAACCCTTAATTAAGTAACTTAAATGAGTTCATTTCTTAATCACCTCAAATAATTAAATTAAATCCTCAAACCTCCCTTTCTAACTTAAATGAACTTAGTTGCTAGCTAAATTAACTTCTGGAAATATTTCTCGAATCTTAAATTCTATCTCAAAACTCCAACTCCAGTCCGGCCTCACTGAAATAAATGAAATGCTAAAAATCAAACTACTGAACTGAACTAATGAATAATTAACTTCAAATAAATGCATTTAAAATAATCATGCAATGAAGTCAATTAAATTTAAAAATCTAGAATTATGCATGGCTTAAACGTAGACTGATTTACGGGTTCTACAATCCTTCCCCCTTAAAAGAAATTTCGTCCTCGAAATTAGAACTTACCGAATAACTCGGGGTATCGATCTCTCATCTCCGGCTCAGACTCTCACGTAGCTTCCTCCTCTGAATGGTTGAGCCATTTGCATTTGACTCGCTTAACCAACTTGTTCCGAAGTTTCTTCTCCTGCCGGTCTAGGATCTGCACTGGTCTCTCCTCATAAGATAAGTTCGGAGTAAGCTGCAACGGCTCAAAGTTCAGGACATGCGAAGGATTCGCCATGTACGTCCTCAGCATGGAGACGTGAAAGACATTGTGTACTCCGGCCAGATTCGGCGGAAGAGCCACACGATACGCTAGCGTCCCAACTCTGTCGAGGATCTCAAACGGTCCAATGAATCTCGGACTGAGCTTCCCTTTCTTGCCAAATCTCATGACACCCTTCATAGGTGCCACTTTCACAAAGACATGATCGCCCACTGCAAACTCTAAGTCTCTCCTCCGCTGATCGGCATAACTCTTCTGTCGGCTCTGAGCAATCCTCATCCTATCACGGATTTTGCCTACTACCTCTGCTGCCTGCTGGACAATCGCTGGACCCAACTCTGCCCTCTCTTCTACCTCATCCCAATGAACAGGAGATCTACACTTGCGGCCATACAGTGCTTCATACGGAGCCATACCTATAGACGACTGGAAACTGTTGTTATAGGTGAACTCAACCAGTGGCACGTTCGACTCCCAACTCCCTGAGAAATCAATGACGCAAGCGCGAAGAGGATCCTCCAAAATATGAATAACTCGCTCCGACTGCCCATCTGTCTGCGGATGGAAAGCTGTGCTAAACAGCAACTTCGTACCCAAAGTCGAATGCAAGCTCTTCCAAAATGAGGAAGTGAATCTGGGATCTCTGTCGGATACGATCGAAACTGGAATACCATGGAGTCGGACTATCTCTTGGATATACAGCTCTGCATACTGAATCATGGTGAAAGTCGTCTTAATAGGCAAGAAGTGCGCTGATTTGGTAAGACGATCTACAATCACCCAAATAGCATTCGATCCCCTGGCTGACTTCGGCAAACCGATCACAAAATCCATGGTAATGTTCTCCCACTTCCACTCGGGAATAGGAAGAGGCTTGAGCAAACCTGCTGGTCTCTGATTCTCGGCCTTCACTAACTGACACAGGTCAGACACTCGGACACAAACCGTCTGATGTCCTTCTTCATCTCTGGCCACCAATACAATAGCTGCAGATCTTTGTACATCTTCGTACTCCCAGGGTGAATGGAGTACGGGGACGTATGGGCCTCTGATAAGATGTCTTCTTGGATAGAATCACTGCTAGGAACCCATATCCTATCTCGGTATCTCACAATACCGTCGCTGATTGAATACAAAACACTGCCCTTGGCTTCATCTCTCTTCTTCCACTGTGCTAACTGCTCATCTGCTGCCTGACCACTGCGAATACGGTCAATAAGAGAGGACTGGATAGTCAAGGTAGATAAACGAGGAACTCTACCCCGAGGATAAGTCTCAAGATCGAACTTCAGTATCTCAATCTGAAGAGGTTTCTGAATCGTCAAGTGAGCCATTACTGCGACTTTCCTGCTCAAAGCATCCGCAACTACATTAGCTTTACCCGGGTGGTAGCTAATGTCACAATCGTAGTCTTTTACAAGCTCCAACCAACACCTCTGACGCATGTTCAGCTCCTTCTGCGTAAAGAAATACTTGAGGCTCTTATGGTCGGTAAAGATCTGACACTTCTCTCCATACAGATAGTGCCTCCAAATCTTCAAAGCAAAAACTACGGCCGCTAACTCCAGATCATGGGTAGGGTAATTCTTCTCGTGGATTTTCAGCTGTCGAGAAGCATACGCTATCACTCTCCCATGCTGCATCAAAACTGCACCTAAACCAAGCTTTGAAGCATCGGTATACAGAACAAACTCACCAGATCCTGACGGTACAGCCAAAACGGGTGCTGAGATAAGAGCTTGCTTCAAAGTATCGAAGCTCTTCTGACACTCCTCGCTCCACACAAACTTCACATTTTTCTTGGTCAGTGCTGTGAGTGGAACGGCATTGGATGAGAATCCCTGAATGAACTTCCTGTAATATCCTGCCAACCCAAGAAAACTGCGGATCTCGGATGCATTCTGAGGCACAACCCAATCTCTGACTGCTGCAACTTTCGCCGGGTCTACCTCAATGCCACTGCTAGAAACAATGTGGCCCAAGAACGCCACCTTCTCTAACCAGAATTCGCACTTACTGAACTTTGCGAATAGTTTGTGCTTCTGCAATGTCTGCAACACTGTGGTCAGATATCTGCTGTGCTCCTCCCGACTCTTGGAGTAGACGAGAATGTCATCTATGAACACTATCACAAACTGGTCGAGGTACGGCTGAAATACGCAATTCATTAGATCCATGAAGATCGCTGGCGCATTCGTCAGACCGAACGGCATCACTAGGAACTCGTAGTGACCATAACGAGTCCAGAAAGCTGTCTTCGAAACATCAGCATCTCTCACCCTCAACTGGTGATAACCGAAACGCAGATCTATCTTGAAGAAAATCGAAGCTCCCTGCAACTGGTCAAACAGATCCTCAATCCTTGGCAATGGGTATTTATTCTTCACTGTAACCCTGTTCAATTCCCGATAGTCAATGCAAAGCCTCATCGAGCCATCCTTCTTCTTCAAAAATAAGATCGGCGCGCCCCATGGAGAAAAGCTCGGGCGAATGAACTCCTTGTCGAGAAGTTCCTGAATCTGCTTCTTAAGCTCTGCCATCTCTGTCGGTGCTAGTCGGTACGGCGCTTTGGATATCGGAGCCGTACCTGGCATAAGCTCAATGGAGAACTCTACCTCTCTCTCAGGTGGCATACCAGAGACGTCTTCGGGAAAAACGTCTAAGAAATCTTTGACAATCAGAACATCTGAGGCTGACTGGCTGGGTTCCTCGGGGACAGATAAAAAGGTCGCTAGAAATGCCCGACACCCTCTATGCATGAGCTTCCTAACTTGAACATATGGAATAATGCGCGGTAAAGGAAAGTACATGTCCGGCTCAAATAAGAACTGCTCCATTCCAGGCGGTCGGACAAGAACAGATCTCCGCTAGAAGTCTATCAACACTCTATTCCTCAATAGCCAGTCCATCCCTAGGATGATGTCGATTTCTGGCATCGGTAGCACGATCAGATCCGCATAAACAAGATTACCGTGCAGCTCAAGGTCTATATCTCGTATAACATTGGTGGCTGCCATCTCCTCGCCTGACGGCAACACTACTGAAAAGGCTATGTCTAGCCCAATGGTCTTGATCTTGAGAAAGTTTGCAAAGACCTCCGAAATAAACGAGTGAGTGGCCCCTGAATCTATCAAGGCCTTGGTAGCGGAACCAGATATAAAAATTCTCCCTGAAAGAGCGGAGTTCTAAGTTGAATTCAGTAGTTACAAGAACTAAACTTATAGACATGCTAAAGTCAAAGTTCTTCTAACTTAAATCCCCAAACTAATACTGAGTAGAGCATGCAATCCTATAACAGTTCTAAGTTCAAAAATCTAAATCCCGATTCCCAAAACGCTGAAATTCGAATAATAACTCAATGCTTAAAGGTACCTGTCAACAACATAGTTTATGGGTTTGTTTCCGCCGCATGGAGAGCAAAAACTCTGCCTTGAGTAGGCAGATTCCTCTGAGGACATTGCAGCAACATGTGGTCTGGACTGCCACACTTAAAACACTTTCCTGAGCCAGCCATACATGCTCCAGGATGGCGACGTGAGCACCTGGGACAGACTGGGTGCTCCTGAGTCCTCGGGGCTGGGCGTTCCCGCTGCTGCTGCTGCTGGCCTCGGTTCCTGGGCGGTCCATGAAAAGGCCTCTTATTCTGCTGCTGATGCTGATGAGGAGGAGGGCGGTGCGGTGCCTGGACTGGGCGCTTGCCCTGGCGATCCCTCTCGATATCCCGCAGATCCTGCTCTGCGGCTAGGGCTTTGGAGACAGCAATCTCATAAGTAGCAGGGTCAGATACCCTAACATCCCGGCGCAAGATTGGCCGTAGACCCACCAGGAAGTGCATCAGCTTGGCTCTGGCATCATTCGCGATCAGGGGCACAAAGTGACAGCCCCTCTCGAACTTACGGATAAACTCCGTAACCATCATATCCCCCTGTCTCAGGCTCATGAACTCGGTGGTCAGCCTGGTGCGAACCTCCTTAGCAAAATACTTGGAGTAGAAAACTTCCGTAAAGCGGGTCCATGAAAGTGTAGCCAAAGTCAAGGCTACCGAAGCTCCTTCCCACCATAATCGGGCGTCTCCAGTGAACAGGTAGGTGGCACATCGGACTCGGTCTGCGTCCCCCAGCTCCATAAACTCAAAGATGACCTTGAGGGATTTGATCCATCCCTCGGCAACCATGGGGTCAGATGTCCCAGAGAATTCCTCCGGGCGCATCTTCATGAATCGCTCATAAACAGCCTCGGGCCCTGTCGGCCTGGCTGCGGCTGCGGCTACGGCTGCGGCATTGTTCCCCGCAAACTGTGCGAAGAACTGTGCCATCCCAGCTAACATCTGGGCACTCATGTCCGGTGGGGGTGGTGGAGGAGGTAGTAGGTCTCCCTCCGGTCTACGCTCCTCCCTGTCCTCTCGGCGAGGCTCCTCCTCTCTGTTGCGCTCTAAAATGCGTCTAGGGGGTATACTGTTCCAACATAACCCGTACGTAACTAATATGCATAATTCCATAGTTTATTTTAAATGAACACTGAAGTACTGAAAATCTGGAAGCATGCTGACAAAATAATTCATGCTTTAACTGAAATGCTGAAAAAAATGCTGAACTGAAAAACTTACAGACCGAAGACGTGGCTTCGTGAGCTTCTCGCGGTCAGTAGTAGTGAAACCCTATACAGAACCACCGCTCTGATACCAATTGCAAAGGCCCTAGAATTTCTTTTTTGAAAATTTGCGGAAAATTAAAAATTTTTCTTTTTAAAAGAACTTAATTGGCCTCATTCATAAAATAGACTGATGAATCAAGTTCAATGTTTAAAATATCGCAGCGGAAGAAAATAAAGTTTGCCAAAAATCACAATTTAAAAATATCCAACGACTGATAAAATTTTTGCGGAATAAAATAACAACTGCTGCTCTGAGATCCTCGGGTGACTCTACTGCCGACCCAAGCTGGCTCACTGGTCCCTGCCCTCGGCCCTGGCCTCATCAGTACCTACAACAATCAAGTCTAGTGAGCCTAAAGACTCAGCATGCATATATCGCAAGTAACGAGTAAAAATCTGAATTAAAATATGCATGTGATAACATATCCTGTCCTAAGGCATGCTGAAAATAATCTGTACTGAGCAATTATAATACGTGCATAACTGAACTGATAATCATAGTAAAAATGTTTGCTCCTTGGAGCCTGTACTGAAATAACTGGTAAAATTTTCTGTTGAAATTATGTTTTACGCCTGTGGCCACTGCACTAAGCTGAACTGATCGGTAACTGGCTACCGGGGAGGCTGAAACTGAACTGAGCTGGCCGGTCACTGGCGACCGGGTGGTACAATACTGAACTGATCGGTCACTGGCGACCGTATAAAATAACACTCCCACATAGTGAATGAACCACAAGCCATATCGCATAAATCTCAAAAATAATCATTTTCTATTTAATGCACGTAAAATAATTAACTGGCATAATGAAAATTCCTGTAATTTTACCAACTGGATTGGATTGGATCATCCCCAGGCTCGCTGCAACCTAACTGTACTATGAAAAATATGCAATAGCTTAAACATCACCAACTACGCAATTTACGTTCAAAAGATGCGACTATGATGCCTAATGACTTCGCATTTAATCATGACTCCGAGCCAACCTGAACCGACACCGAACCGACGTATAGTTATGATTAAAATACGCTGAAAAATCATAAAATAATGCTCCTAAAATGATAGGGTCGAAATCTAGGTGTAATGGAGGCCAAAACAGGAAACGCTCTTTCGTGAGTCAATTTGGCACATCGCAACGTAAATTCTCGTACGACCTCAAAAATGATCCAAATGACAAACGGTCAAAAACATGACCTTTCTAACTCAATGAGGCACTGTCCAGTCCAAGGTCATGGGCTAAAAGCCAACCAAGAACTCGAACGAGCCACCGAACCGACACAGAAACTTGCTGTAATTTTCCAGCAACTATACAATCGTGTAACTAGTGTTGTTTTCGAGGCTACCGGCCATTGGGGCGTGAACCACCGATCAGAGACTCTTACCAACATCCCAAGGAGTGATTTGAACCATGGATAAGGGCCCTAGGCCAGCCACAACCCGCATCACACCAAAACTCAACCGAAACTCCAACCGAGAACCAACGTGCATGCGTGTGTAGTGTTTTGCTTAGATCGATGTCTTGCGTCGTTCCAGTGGCCATTTGATTGACCATGGCACGATCTAGACATCTAAGAGCATGGTATGAACCGTGGCTATGGGCCATAGGCCAACCAAGATCTATACCAAGCAACAAAAACCGAAACCATATGCTGAACCAATGAAGAAGCCGAATGGGGAAAGGGGCTGTTCTTGTTGATTTTATTAAAACCGATGCACCATGGACCAAGCCACCAAAAGGGCGACTTAGTCACGTCTTAGACATGCTAGGGAAGTGATCCAACCATGGCTAAGAGCCTTTAGGGCAGCCAAGAACAGATCCAACCCCTTGACACAAAAACTTAAATTTCGAACACCAATCTGCGCCTATGGGAAACTTGCTGTCATTTCGGTTTTCCAGCAAGCATGGGGGCTGAATGAATGGGCCAACATGGTCCTAATGCATCCTATTACGTGTCTAGGAGTCGCCTTGGGAGCCTGGAGTCGAACCAATCACCTGAAACTCACAAACCAAGAAAAACGTGAAGCTTGCCAAGAAATATCAAAAATTCTGCATGTGCTGTTTTCAAAAGTTTTGATATGGATCTCGATTTTTGCTTGAATAAACATGATCATGTACTGAAAAATAAATGATAATATGACTTGATTGAGGTTTAGAAAGAAACTAGACATGCCTGGTTTCGTTTCGAAAGAAAACGAACGAAACGACGACGACGCGGCACGGAGGAGATGGAGCGCTTCTCTTGTTCTTTCTAGTTCTCGATTTTTTTCTCCATTTCTCCCTAGCTATTACTCACGTTTTTTCTACTGAAAAGGGGTCTGATTTTGGTGGGGAGGGAGTGTGATGGAGTGGTTATGAGGGGTGAGGAGGATGGTGCAAGATATAAGGATCATATCAAGACCAAGTCTTCATGCATTTGAATTTTGAATTTGAATTGCTATCAAATGATCTCTTGGGTGATTCTAGAGTATAGTGGCGGATTTTATCATACCAATCAAGGGTTAGGATAGTGGTCTAGTATTAATTAATTAAGGTGGAAAAATAGATAAAAGAATTAGCATGCTAATCAACCAAGAATGGGTCAAAGGTGAGTTGGCAAGTCCTAGTTTGTTCTTCTAGGGGTGTGGCCGAAAATCTACAAATGAAATGAAGGGGAAATATTGCTATCTAGTTGATAATTAATAACTCTTAAAAGCCTCACTAATCCCTCAAATAATTTATTGAATATAACCCTTAATTAAGTAACTTAAATGAGTTCATTTCTTAATCACCTCAAATAATTAAATTAAATCCTCAAACCTCCCTTTCTAACTTAAATGAACTTAGTTGCTAGCTAAATTAACTTCTGGAAATATTTCTCGAATCTTAAATTCTATCTCAAAACTCCAACTCCAGTCCAGCCTCACTGAAATAACTGAAATGCTAAAAATCAAACTACTGAACTGAACTAATGAATAATTAACTTCAAATAAATGCATTTAAAATAATCATGCAATGAAGTCAATTAAATTTAAAAATCTAGAATTATGCATGGCTTAAACGTAGACTGATTTTCGGGTTCTACATGGAAGTACAATAAAATCATTAGGGCCTCGAAGAGGCTACCTGGAAGACTGAGTTTGATATGAAGTAACGATGTTCAAAGTGTTTCACTGATGTGAGTTTCTGATTGATTTTATTATACATTTCTTTCTTTATCTGATTTGATTGCCTGTGATTTCGGGGACGAAATCATATCTAAGGGGGGGAGAAATGTAATGCCCGAGATTTAATTACTGTAATCAGACGTTGATTAATTGACAGAATTGAGGTTATAGGAACTCAAATGAAGAAGCAGGGCATCGTTACAGTATAAGCCAAGATGTTGGACCGAACATCTGGCGCCCGAGCGGTAGAAAAGAACTGGCCGAGCGCCAATGCACCATTGCACAGAATGTTTGGTGCCCGATCGGTAGAATATTACCGCCCGAGCGCCAGGAGATGATCGGCTGAGTATCTCGACAGAAACTTCCGCGCCCGAGCGGTAACTTGTGACCGCCCGAGCGCCAACCGGGATTAAAGAAGGAGAAGACACGTTGCTTTAACATGCAAATTGGATATATATATATATATACAGACCTTCCTTCGAATTCAGCAGAAAAGAAAGGAAAAGGAACGAGAAATCTTTCAGAAATCCTTACGCCTTTATATTTCGATCCGCCCGTCTGATTTTGAATCTGAGTACAGTACTGAGTTTCTATCGACGCATGTGGGGACCCGGGCTCTAACTCGATTCTTTTTGGGATTAGTTGGATCTTTGCTAGAAAATGTGGGTCAAATTTTTGCTTTTAACATTAATTCAAATATATATAAACATGCACAAGGTCTTCATTTAATTTATTTCTATAAACATAATATACATGTCTTGTCCAGTACATATTCAACAAACCAGTATTCAAATACAGTACATGACAAAAGTACAACTACTAGTACATCTGCTATGCCCGTGATCACCACGCTATATCCATCTCTCATCTCTGCTGCGACCCAGATCCTGCCCTACCTGTTGTTATGCACACATAGAGACACAACAACAGCCGGAAACTCCGGTGAGAATAAATCCAAGTATAAAATATGTATACATGCATGTTATGCAGTTTAATACAAATCAGAACACATAATCAGTAATTATGACACATTAGTGATTACAGATAAAACAATCTGACTCTTACTCTTTAATTCGACTCGTATCTAAGTCTAGGGATCCCGGTGTGAATAAGATGTAACAGGTCTCCCACCTACTCTCCCAATCATGGTGGCGTTACATCTTATTCCTAAACTTCGGTCTGGTCTGTATCGAAATCTACAATCGGAGTGAATCCGATCCGAAGCATCGATATCACCGAACGTTTAGAAAATTGGCGTATCTACCAATGACACTCCTATCTCAGTACATATATATAAAGCAATATAAATTACAATTAGAACAAGTATGTGATTTTGTTGGGAAACTCAAATTGAATCTCATTTGAGTCGTGTCTTCCCCAAACAAACATTGAATTATACCTTCCTTGTCGTTCGTAGAAGTCGAAGTCTCGTATTTTGGATATCGAATCTGTCAAACCCAATCTGAAATGACATATATACAATGCACCATATCAACTTCTAACTCAAAATATTATATGTGAAGTGCAATATCCAATCTCGAGATAATTTTGACGGTATAACAGCGTAAACTCGATGTCCCCGTCCTTTCAACAATAATCCAATCTCAACAATGCATAACCAATACCATATCATCACAATTCTAATCCCAGCATGTCAAAATCTATTCAATTCAAATCAATATATGCTGAAATTCATAATAAATGCATATGTTACCATTTCTTCGACCCGGTTTCAATTATACGTTGCTTATAATCTCAAGAACATATTATGGAGCTCAATTTATTATTCTCCCAACACATATATATCAAAACATGCTGGAATTTAATAAAACATATACCCTTTTGAAGCCCTTGATGTAAGGAGCACAAATCTATGTTTGGATTGAAGTTTGGATTGCTAGATGTTGCACAAGCTCAATTATAGAATGGAAGGTACCATGCCTTTGCTCTGAAATCTCTCTCTCGGTTTTCTTGCTGCAATCTGGAGGAATGAAAGAGACAACATATATATTTCATGGCCAAGAACACATGGCTCATTCTTTAGATTACATGTCTCGCGCATATGCGTGACATCACCCGCGCATATGCGCGAGACCTACTGGTCTCGGGAATGTCAATCTTAACTCCTCGCGCATATGCGCGCTTCATCTCGCGCATATGCCCCAAAGATTCTGGACGTGTCGCGCATATGCGCGTATCTGCTCGCGCATGTGCGCCAATGTTTCTGGAAATGTCGCGCATATGCGCCGGACTGGTGGCGCAGATGCGCCGAGCTCATCTCACACCAAAAATTGCATCTACTTTTCCGTCTCTTCCGGTCCGATACAATGCGTCTACAATCCCCTTAATTATCAACAAAACAAGTCTGATTATGATAATCCAATTCTCGGGCCTTACAACGCAGGCTTCAACTGGACGTAATTTTTACTACGTTTCGATATGTCTTGGAATTATGGTATTGTCAGAATCGGATATGATTCATATATGATGTTCCTGACATGTTAGACATCATAGAATCGAAGTCAGATTGAGAAACAGATTGATTATGAAATTGTTATGATTTTTCAGAAGTATATTGATTGATATTGGACAGATTTGGATTATTGATTGATTTTAGATGGTATTAGATATTGGTTATGGATTGTAATTGATATCTGTTGATATTGTATTGACGGGGATATCGAGATTATTCCGTTATGTCGTTGAGTTTGAGTTAAATTCAGAATTATACAGATATTGATTATAAACCATGATATTGTATCTGTGATGTTGAGATTGACGGGGTTACTGAGACTGTATTGTTATGCCGTCGAAACATCAGCAAATTGATATTGATCAGATTCAGTATTTATTGAGATTGTGCCGTATGTCGTTGACATTGATCAGATTGTATGTTGATTTGAGTATTGATCAGAACAGGTCTTGAATTGAATTGTACGTTGACACAGTATATTCAGTATTGATTTGAGAGTGTATACTGATATTGTGCCTATTTGATATTATCAGTGCCAGAAAGGGTATGGACAGATTTGACTTCGAGACTTCGACTTCGTCAGACCGAGAAGAGAAAGGTATAAATCAATGTTGATTCGGGATTGCACAACTCGAGTTTGATTCAACTTGAGTTTCCCAAAATCACATACTGAATTATATTGCATTGATATTTGCAATTCTTGGGATTGATATCCTTGGTCTATTGATTTATAGCAGATCGGGTGTTAAGTCATAGGCTGATGTGCCTAGTCTTTGGCTGATGTGCCAAGTCTTTGGCTGATTCGCCAAGACACTGGATGTTTGGTTTATATCGATGTCGCTTAGGAGTTGATTCATTCCTATCGCTGAAATTCGATATAGGTGCCCATATCCAGATACCGGGATCCCTAGATTAGAGATGAGTCGAGTCTGAGATGACGACTCTAGAGTTTTATTTACAGTTATATATCGAAATATGTCTTCTGATTTGATACATGATATGGATATATGTTTCATGCTTTGATATATGCTTTTATCTGATTGCATGTATACATTATTTATACTGGGATGTATTTCTCACCGGAGTTATCTGGCTGTTGTCTTGTTTGTATGTGTGCTTGACAATAGGTGGGACAGGATCAGGATCAGGAAGAGGATGAGAGATTATAGTTAGCATGGAGATCCGGGCCCAGAAGCAGAATAGGATTCAGCACTTGATGTATAGCTGTTGAACCTAGGCGAGATAGAGACATGTAGTACATGATGTGTACTTTTATACTGACATGTATATTAGATAGATTACATTACGTTTCCGCATTTATATTTAAAAAGAAAAAATTTAGTCTCACTTTTGTAAATTGTTGTATTTAACATTAACAATGATTAAAACATGAATTTGCGTACGGGTCCCCACAGGATGGAAGGAAGAAAGATATTTTGTTAGCATTTTGACATGATCAAAAATGATATTTTGTATTTTGATACAACGCTTTACTGATTCCGTATATATTTTTGATTGTATATATATTGAAAATATATTCATGTCAAGAAAATTTTAAATCCTTCTTTCCTCTAAATAAAATTTTTAAAATTCCGCTGTAATTTTATGAAATCAGTCAAGGGCGTTACATTAATTCACAGTTAGACTCTTTAGACATCACATTTTCGACACTCACTCCAAATTTTTGAATACAACACAACGAGTTAAGATACAGACTAAATTCATACCTTATGCTTGTTGTGTTGGCAACTATGCTTACCTTACGGTGATTGCTCTCAACATAAAATGGATCATCCCATTGCAATTTTACACCTTCCACATTTGCTCGTCTCCTCATCATGTTTTCATCGAAATCCTGCAAAGGAGAAATAATAATGCTCGGGATTGAACCGGCTATATCATCACAATGAGAATAAACCATTTTGTACAAAATACACGAAAGGGTTTATGCTAAAGCAAACAACTCTCAAATTCACTCTTTTGGGCCATCAAATTATTTTTCTTTTTCTTTTCTATGGCCTCTTCTTCTTTTTCTTTTCTCTCTTCATTTTCTTATCTTTTTCTTTCTATTGTCATCTCACTCTTTTGTTCACTCTTTCTTTCGACCATATCCTTTTCTTTTTCTAAGGCCATCTCACTTTTTTTAACGCTCTTTTTTTCGGCCTCGTCTCTTTTTCTTTTCTTTAATTGGTCCTCCAATATTTGTTTTGGGGACAAAGGAAGTAAGACAATCGGTTCTTTGTTTAGGACAAATGAGTACCTATTCTTGAAACCATCATGTGTCATTTTCCTATCATATTGCCATGCCCAGCAAGATATGACAAGCATGCATTGGCACCACATCACACAATACCTCATCAACATACTTACCAATAGAAAATGACACCAAAACTTGCTTGTTTACTTTCACTTCTCCACAGTCATTCAACCATTGTAGCCTATATGGTTGAGGGTGCTTTAACGTAGGCAAAACCAATTTTTCTACCATCTCAGTACTAGCCACAATGGTACAACTCCCCCCAACTATGATAACATTGCAAACCTTTTCGTTTATAAAGCACCTAGTGTGGAACAAGCTCCCCCTTTGATTGGTCTCCTCCTCCTTGACTTGGGCACTCATGATACGCCTAGTCACCAACGCTTCACCTACAACCGCTTCATATCCCTCAACTGGACCCTCCAACTCAGGCATGTTATCACCATCACCATCATCATCACAATTACTTTGAGATTCATAATCTGCATAAGTATTCATTATCATTACCCTCTTGTTAGGACATTGGCTAGCGAGCGATATGGCCAACACCTTGACACCTAAAACACCTGATATATCTAGAACGATTAATAGGAGTTTCAGATTTATCTTTTACTCCTTGTTTAGGTGTCTCTTGCTTAACTTCCGCTTTGGGCTTGACCACCACTGTGCCACCTTCACGTGTAATGTTGGATTTCCAAGACGTTGATGCACTCCCTACTTGGGTGGCGCGGCCAACTCCTCTCCTCTTTATTTGTTGCTCCACCTTTATGGCCATTTGCACCATCTCGTCTAGATCCAAGTAGTGTCTAAGCTCCACTTGATCTTGAATTTTCCTATTCAAACCACAAAGAAAACGTGCCATCGTTGACTCAATATCCTCCTCTATATCGGTCCTGATCATGACTACTTCCAACTCCTTATAGTAGTCCTCAACACTCCTCGTACCCTATTTCAAGTTTTGAAACTTTTTAAACATCTCTCTATAGTAATGGTTGGGCACAAACCTTTTACTCATGACTCTCTTCATCTCATCTCAAGTTTCTATAGGTCTCTCATTGCATCCCCTCTAAGAAATGATTTCGTCCTCGAAATCGACTTCAATCAATCGAAGTATATACAAGATGCAAATATAATCAAAACTGAATAAATACTCACATCATAGAAATAGCTCGGGATATCTCTGTCTCATATATGCTTCTGTCTCCCAAGTCGCTTCCTCGATGCCATGACGACTCCACTGGACTTTCACAAGTGGAGTAGTCTTTGTCCTGAGCTGCTTCTCTTTCCGATCAAGAATCTGTATCGGTTGCTCAACATAACTCAAAGTCTGATCAAGCTCGGCTTCGTCAGGCTGAATGATATGAGAAATATCTGGCATATATCTACGCAACATCGATACATGAAAAACATCATGTATCCCAGATAAAGAAGGAGGAAGAGCCAGTCGATATGCTCGATCGCCAATCTTCTCAAGAATCTCGTAAGGACCGATGTATCTAGGAGACAACTTTCCACGCTTGCCAAATCTGACAAAGCCTCTGAAAGGAGAAATCTTCAAAAACACTATGTCTCCTTGTTCAAATACTAACGTTCTACGTCTGATATTAGCATACTGGGCTTGTCTATCT
This sequence comes from Primulina tabacum, assembly GCF_025594145.1. Taxonomy (NCBI): domain Eukaryota; kingdom Viridiplantae; phylum Streptophyta; class Magnoliopsida; order Lamiales; family Gesneriaceae; genus Primulina; species Primulina tabacum. Next base: position 37,049,265 of record NC_134550.1, on the reverse strand, counting down.
TGTGCCGTCTTCATTCTCTTCTGGATTATCTTTACCTTCTCAGTCATTTCACGAATCATATCAGGCCCAAGTTCTGGTACCTCAGATATATCATCCCAGTACAACGGAGATCTGCACTTATTGCCATACAAGGCTTCAAACTAAGCCATCCCAATGCTCGTTTGATAGTTGTTGTTGTACGAGAATTCAGAAAGTGGCAGTGAATCTTGCCAACTAGTGCCGAAATCTAGCACTACAGCTCTCAACATGTCCTCTAAAGTCTGGATAGTCTGCTCTGACTGTCCATCTGTCTGGGGATGATAGGCAGTACTCAGGTGCAATGTCGGCAATATCTGACTTCATCTGTTTCCACCAGAACTGTGTCTTCAAGTCATTCTACATCTTCCTGCCACCAGGATGAATACTAAACCGACTACAGTGCGCTTCTGACAAAATCTGCTGTTTCAATTCTGGAACATCTGGCACTACAAGACGGTTATTCACATACAAAACATAATCATGTACCTGATACTCAGACTGATGTCCTGATCTGACCACATCAATCGATATCTGCACATTCTGATCAGTTCTTTGAGCTTCCTTAATCCTCATAATCAAATCTGGCTCAACTTGAATCGTAGCAAGTCTCAATGGTCTACTATCTGTGTCAAATGCTAAACCAGACAAACAGCAATCTTCAACTAAATTCGAAACACCTATCGTTGATAAGGATAGAGCACATACCTTTCGACTCAAGGCATCCGCTGCTGCATTTGACTTCCCTGGATAGTATTTGATCTCGCAATCAAAATCTTTCAACAAATCGAGCCATCTACGCTGTCTCATGTTCAACTCTGACTGAGAAAACAAATATTTTAGGCTCTTGTGATCAGAGTAGATCTCAAATTTCTCACCATAAAGATAATGACGCCAAATCTTCAATGCAAAAACAATAGCCGCCAATTCAAGATCATGAATTGGGGATCGAATCTCGTGTGGCTTCAGTTGTCTTGAGGCATACTCAATCACATGACCTCGCTGCATAAGAATACATCCTAGCCCTCTGTGAGATGCATCACAATATACAACGAAATTGCAAGTACCTGAAGGAATCATCAAGACAGGTGCACTGGTCAGCCTCTTCTTCAACTCTAGAAAACTAGACTCACACTCCTCAGACCATACAAACGGAGCATTCTTCTGTGTCAACTGGGTAATCGGCTTTGCAATGCTGGAGAAATCTTTGATGAATCGTCGATAGTACCCTGCCAGACCCATGAAACTGCGTATCTCAGGCACAGAAGTCGGTCTCGGCCAACTGATCACAGCTTCAACTTTACTCGGATCCATAGAAATACCGTCTCCAGATATGATACGACCCAAGAAGACAACCTGTCTCAGCCAAAACTCACACTTTGACAGTTTAGCAAATAATCTTTCATTTCTCAACGTTTGCAACACAATTCTGAAATGATTGGCATGTTCATTCAAATTCTTAGAATAAACCAAGATATCATCAATAAAAACAATCACAAACTCATCCAAATACCTCTGAAAGACACGGTTCATCAATCCCATAAACACCGCTGGAGCATTCGTTAAACCAAAAGGCATGACAACAAACTCATAATGTCCATACCTGGTTCGGAATGCTGTCTTCGGTATGTCAACATCTCTAACTCTCAGTTGGTGATATCCCGATCGCAAATCAATCTTGGAATAGACAGATGATCCCTGCAACTGATCAAATAAGTCATCAATACGCGGCAATGGATATTTATTCTTCACCGTTGCTTTATTCAGTTGCCGGTAATCGATGCATAATCTCATGAAACCATCTTTCTTGCGCACGAATAGCACTGGAGCACCCCAATGAGATACACTGGGTCTGATATATCCCTTGGCTAGAAGATCTTCTAACTGTGCTTTCAATTCTTTCAACTCTATCGGCGCCATCCTATACGGGGCTCGAGATATAGGAACGGTACTTGGAATAAGATCAATACTAAAATCTACCTCTCGGGCTGGGGGTAACCCTGGGATCTCATCTGGAAATACATCTGCAAACTCCCGTACTATTGCCAAATCTGCCAATGCCGGGCTCGATTTCTGTAGGTCTACAGAATAAATAAGGAACCCCTCTGCTCCTTTCTGCTGCAATCTAATCATAGTCAAAGCAGACACTAAGGGAATCCGAGATCTGGAACTCTTACCGTAGAATTTCCATTCTTCTGTCATTTCAGGTCTGAATCTGACAATCTTGTGAAAACAGTCTACGGTGGCTCTGTACTTGGTTAACATGTCAATCCCGACAATACAATCCGAATCAGATAAGCCAAGCACAACACAGTCTAAATCAATCTCATGTCCCTCAAACTGTAGTATACAGTGTTGAAGTCACAGATATCAAACCACTTCCCAACGGAGAAGAAATAGACACTACAGCAGACAATGACTCGAAAGGCAATGCATGTATCAATGCAAAACGTTCTGATATGAATGTATGTGATGCATCAGTATCTATCAACATATATGCAGGATAACCGCAAAGAAAATAGTTACCTGCAATCACATCGTCTGGTGCATCTTGGGCTTGCTCCTCCATCAATGCAAATACCTGAGCCTATTGTCTGGGAGGTTGGCTCACTGTCTGGCCACCTCTGGCTCTAGGCTGGGACTGTGTATGAGTGGGCTGGAAGGAATGGACAGATAAAGCTTGCCTCTCAGGCTGAGTCACTGATGCAGATGACCCTGCACCCTGAAATCTCTGTGCACCTCTCTGTAGACAGACTTTGGCGAAATGTCCTTGTTGCCTACATAAGTTACATCTGCCCATCACTCCTTGACACTACTCTGTGGCAAGTCGTCCTCCACAAGAACGGCAGTATACACCTGCATACTCTGCACTCTGACCAGGACCTCCCTGTTGGGGTCCACTGGAGCTCGACGAACTGCTCCCTGATCTCTTGAACTGCTTGCCTTTAGCTTTCAAAGAATCTTTCTTACTACTACTACTGCTTCCACTATCAAATCGAGGAGGAGGTGGTGGAAACTGTGCGGCGGGCTGTGGCTGTCTCTGACTCTGAGCACTATAGGAAGCTCCTCGCTGCCTAATCAAGCCAGCCTCTGCTCATTTTGCTTTGTTCAGTGCATCAGAAAAGGTATTGGGTCGTCCCGTGTTCACCAAAGTAAAAATATCAGGGTTTAAACCATTGATGAATTGATCGGCGATCGCTTCATCATTTCCTGCCACGTGTGGCGCAAATCGAAGCAAGGAAGAAAACTTGGCAACATACTCTTCTATGTTTCACTGCCCCTGTCTCAAGTTGGCAAATTCGGCTCCTTTGTCTTTTTGATAGGAGACTGGAAAGAAACGTTGATAAAATTCATCCTTGAATACCTTCCAAGAAATATCAATACCTCTATGCTCCAATGCTCGTTTCGGTTTAAGCCACCAACTCTTTGCCACTTCCTGCAACTGATGCCCAATCAACTTCACTCTCCGTTCATCTAAATAGGCAAGAGATTCAAACAGCATCTCTATATCGTCTAGCCAGCTCTCACAATCCACTGCATTCTCCGTGCCCTTCAAGATAGGTGGATGGAATGACTGAAACCTCTTTAATAACGTCTCCATAGGTGTAGCTGTCACATCCATCTGAGTACCTGACGTACTACCCTGTTCTGGCACTTGACCTGCAGCTGGTTGTGGTATTCTTCTAGGCGGCATATCTGATTATCAAAAGATTAGTACACAATCTATACAATCTGTCTCAGCCCTCCTCTAATCATATACCTCTGATCCAGAATCGGTTTTGATTCAGTCTTTACAAGCACATGGTATAAATCAATTCAGATAACAATACAACATGTAATAGGAAAAGCAATAAATCATGCTAGCACATCAAAAGCAAGGAAGAAGACTCGATCTACCCCGCTCATTCTATTCTATCTCAGTCTACAAAACTTACTGCTCTGATACCACCTGTTGTGGGGACCCGGGCTCTAACTCGATTCTTTTTGGGATTAGTTGGATCTTTGCTAAAAATGTGGGTCAAATTTTTGCTTTTAATATTAATTCAAATGTATATAAACATGCACAAGGTCTTCATTTAATTTATTTCTACAAACATAATATACATGTCTTGTCCAGTACATATTCAACAAACCAGTATTCAAATACAGTACATGACAAAAGTACAACTACTAGTACATCTGCTATGCCCGTGATCACCACGCTATATCCATCTCTCATCTCTGCTGCGACCCAGATCCTGCCCTACCTGTTGTTATGCACACATAGAGACACAACAACAGCCGGAAACTCCGGTGAGAATAAATCCCAATATAAAATATGTATACATGCATGTTATGCAGTTTAATACAAATCAGAACACATAATATACATGCATGTCATCCGTGAAAGAGAGATACTTCAGAATGAAGACTACTCTGCTGTTGGAAGTACAATAAAATCATTAGGGCCTCGAAGAGGCTACCTGGAAGATTGAGTCTGATATGAAGTAACGATGTTCAAAGTATTTCACTGATGTGAGTTTCTGATTGATTTTATTATACATTTCTTTCTTTATCTGATTTGATTGCCTGTGATTTCGGGGACGAAATCATATCTAAGGGGGGGAGAAATGTAATGCCCGAGATTTAATTACTGTAATCAGACGTTGATTAATTGACAGAATTGAGGTTATAGGAACTCAAATGAAGAAGCAGGGCATCGTTACAGTATAAGCCAATATGTTGGACCGAACATCTGGCGCCCGAGCGGTAGAAAAGAACCGGCCGAGCGCCAATGCACCATTGCACAGAATGTTTGGTGCCCGAGCGGTAGAATATTACCGCCCGAGCGCCAGGAGATGATCGGCTGAGTATCTCGACAGAAACTTCCGCGCCCGAGCGGTAACTTGTGACCGCCCGAGCGCCAACCGGGATTAAAGAAGGAGAAGACACGTTGCTTTAACATGCAAATTGGATATATATATATACAGACCTTCCTTCGAATTCAGCAGAAAAGAAAAGAAAAGGAACGAGAAATCTTTCAGAAATCCTTACGCCTTTATATTTTGATCCGCCCGTCTGATTTTGAATCTGAGTACAGTACTGAGTTTCTATCGACGCATGTGGGGACCCGGGCTCTAACTCGATTCTTTTTGGGATTAGTTGGATCTTTCTAGAAAATGTGGGTCAAATTTTTGCTTTTAACATTAATTCAAATGTATATAAACATGCACAAGGTCTTCATTTAATTTATTTCTACAAACATAATATACATGTCTTGTCCAGTACATATTCAACAAACCAGTATTCAAATACAGTACATGACAAAAGTACAACTACTAGTACATCTGCTATGCCCGTGATCACCACGCTATATCCATCTCTCATCTCTGCTGCGACCCAGATCCTGCCCTACCTGTTGTTATGCACACATAGAGACACAACAACAGCCGAAAACTCCGGTGAGAATAAATCCCAATATAAAATATGTATACATGCATGTTATGCAGTTTAATACAAATCAGAACACATAATCAGTAATTATGACACATTAGTGATTACAGATAAAACAATCTGACTCTTACTCTTTAATTCGACTCGTATCTAAGTCTAGGGATCCCGGTGTGAATAAGATGTAACAGGTCTCCCACCTACTCTCCCAATCGTGGTGGCGTTACATCTTATTCCTAAACTTTGGTCTGGTCTGTATCGAAATCTACAATCGGAGTGAATGTAATCCCAGCATGTCAAAATCTATTCAATTCAAATCAATATATGCTGAAATTCATAATAAACGCATATGTTACCATTTCTTCGACCCGGTTTCAATTATACGTTGCTTATAATCTCAAGAACATATTATGGAGCTCAATTTATTATTCTCCCAACACATATATATCAAAACATGCTGGAATTTAATAAAACATATACCCTTTTGAAGCCCTTGATGTAAGGAGCACAAATCTATGTTTGGATTGAAGTTTGGATTGCTAGATGTTGCACAAGCTCAATTATAGAATGGAAGGTACCATGCCTTTGCTCTGAAATCTCTCTCTCGGTTTTCTTGCTGCAATCTGGAGGAATGAAAGAGACAACATATATATTGCATGGCCAAGAACACATGGCTCATTCTTTAGATTACACGTCTCGCGCATATGCGCGACATCACCCGCGCATATGCGCGAGACCTACTGGTCTCGGCAATGTCAATCTTAACTCCTCGCGCATATGCGCGCTTCATCTCGCGCATATGCGCCAAAGATTCTGGACGTGTCGCGCATATGCGCGTATCTACTCGCGCATGTGCGCCAATGTTTCTGGAAATGTCGCGCATATGCGCCGGACTGGTGGCGCATATGCGCCGAGCTCATCTCACACCAAAAATTGCATCTACTTTTCCGTCTCTTCCGGTCCGATACAATGCGTCTACAATCCCCTTAATTATCAACAAAACAAGTCTGATTATGATAATCCAATTCTCGGGCCTTACAACGCAGGCTTCAACTGGACGTAATTTTTACTACGTTTCGATATGTCTTGGAATTATGGTATTGTCAGAATCGGATATGATTCATATATGATGTTCCTGACATGTTAGACATCATAGAATCGAAGTCAGATTGAGAAACAGATTGATTATGAAATTGTTATGATTTTTCAGAAGTATATTGATTGATATTGGACAGATTTGGATTATTGATTGATTTTAGATGGTATTAGATATTGGTTATGGATTGTAATTGATATCTGTTGATATTGTATTGACGGGGATATCGAGATTATTCCGTTATGTCGTTGAGTTTGAGTTAAATTCAGAATTATACAGATATTGATTATAAACCATGATATTGTATCTGTGATGTTGAGATTGACGGGGTTACTGAGACTGTATTGTTATGCCGTCGAAACATCAGCAAATTGATATTGATCAGATTCAGTATTTATTGAGATTGTGCCGTATGTCGTTGACATTGATCAGATTGTATGTTGATTTGAGTATTGATCAGAACAGGTCTTGAATTGAATTGTACGTTGACACAGTATATTCAGTATTGATTTGAGAGTGTATACTGATATTGTGCCTATTTGATATTATCAGTGCCAGAAAGGGTATGGACAGATTTGACTTCGAGACTTCGACTTCGTCAGACCGAGAAGAGAAAGGTATAAATCAATGTTGATTCGGGATTGCACAACTCGAGTTTGATTCAACTTGAGTTTCCCAAAATCACATACTGAATTATATTGCATTGATATTTGCAATTCTTGGGATTGATATCCTTGGTCTATTGATTTATAGCAGATCGGGTGTCAAGTCATAGGCTGATGTGCCTAGTCTTTGGCTGATGTGCCAAGTCTTTGGCTGATTCGCCAAGACACTGGATGTTTTGTTTATATCGATGTCGCTTAGGAGTTGATTCATTCCTATCGCTGAAATTCGATATAGGTGCCCATATCCAGATACTGGGATCCCTAGATTAGAGATGAGTCGAGTCTGAGATGACGACTCTAGAGTTTTATTTACAGCTTTATATCGATATATGTCTTCTGATTTGATACATGATATGGATATATGTTTCATGCTTTGATATATGCTTTTATCTGATTGCATGTATACATTATTTATACTGGGATATATTTCTCACCGGAGTTATCTGGCTGTTGTCTTGTTTGTATGTGTGCTTGACAATAGGTGGGACAGGATCAGGATCAGGAAGAGGATGAGAGATTATAGTTAGCACGGAGATCCGGGCCCAGAAGCAGAATAGGATTCAGCACTTGATGTATAGCTGTTGAACCTAGGCGAGATAGAAACATGTAGTACATGATGTGTACTTTTATACTGACATGTATATTAGATAGATTACATTACGTTTCCGCATTTATATTTAAAAAGAAAAAATTTAGTCCCACTTTTCTAAATTGTTGTATTTAACATTAACAATGATTAAAACATGAATTTGCGTACGGGTCCCCACAGGATGGAAGGAAGAAAGATATTTTTGTTAGCATTTTGACATGATCAAAAATGATATTTTGTATTTTGATACAACGCTTTACTAATTCCGTATATATTTTTGTTTGTATATATATTGAAAATATATTCATGTCAAGAAAATTTTAAATCCTTCTTTCCTCTAAGTAAAATTTTTAAAATTCCGCTGTAATTTTATTAAATCAGTCAAGGGCGTTACATTAATTCACAGTTAGACTCTTTAGACATCACATTTTCGACACTCACTCCAAATTTTTGAATACAACACAACGAGTTAAGATACAGACTAAATTCATACCTTATGCCTGTTGTGTTGGCAACTATGCTTACCTTACGGTGATTGCTCTCAACATAAAATGTATCATCCCATTGCAATTTTACACCTTCCACATTTGCTCGTCTCCTCATCATGTCTTCATCGAAATCCTGCAAAGGAGAAATAATAATGCTCGGGATTGAACCGGCTATATCATCACAATGAGAATAAATCATTTTGTACAAAATACACGAAAGGGTTTATGCTAAAGCAAACAACTCTCAAATTCACTCTTTTGGGCCATCAAATTATTTTTCTTTTTCTTTTCTATGGCCTCTTCTTCTTTTTCTTTTCTCTCTTCATTTTCTTCTCTTTTTCTTTCTATTGTCATCTCACTCTTTTGTTCACTCTTTCTTTCGACCATATCCTTTTCTTTTTCTAAGGCCATCTCACTTTTTTTAACGCTCTTTTTTTCGGCCTCGTCTCTTTTTCTTTTCTTTAATTGGTCCTCCAATATTTGTTTTGGGGACAAAGGAAGTAAGACAATCGGTTCTTTGTTTAGGACAAATGAGTACCTATTCTTGAAACCATCATGTGTCATTTTCCTATCATATTGCCATGCCCAGCAAGATATGACAAGCATGCATTGGCACCACATCACACAATACCTCATCAACATACTTACCAATAGAAAATGACACCAAAACTTGCTTGTTTACTTTCACTTCTCCACAGTCATTCAACCATTGTAGCCTATATGGTTGAGGGTGCTTTAACGTAGGCAAAACCAATTTTTCTACCATCTCAGTACTAGCCACAATGGTACAACTCCCCCCAACTATGATAACATTGCAAACCTTTTCGTTTATAAAGCACCTAGTGTGGAACAAGCTCCCCCTTTGATTGGTCTCCTCCTCCTTGACTTGGGCACTCATGATACGCCTAGTCACCAACGCTTCACCTACAACCGTTTCATATCCCTCAACTGGACCCTCCAACTCAGGCATGTTATCACCATCACCATCATCATCACAATTACTTTGAGATTCATAATCTGCATAAGTATTCATTATCATTACCCTCTTGTTAGGACATTGGCTAGCGATATGGCCAACACCTTGACACCTAAAACACCTGATATATCTAGAACGATTAATAGGAGTTTCAGATTTACCTTTTACTCCTTGTTTAGGTGTCTCTTGCTTAACTTCCGCTTTGGGCTTGACCACCACTGTGCCACCTTCACGTGTAATGTTGGATTTCCAAGACGTTGATGCACTCCCTACTTGGGTGGCGCGGCCAACTCCTCTCCTCTTTATTTGTTGCTCCACCTTTATGGCCATTTGCACCATCTCGTCTAGATCCAAGTAGTGTCTAAGCTCCACTTGATCTTGAATTTTCCTATTCAAACCACAAAGAAAACGTGCCATCGTTGACTCAATATCCTCCTCTATATCGGTCCTGATTATAGTAGTCCTCAACACTCCTCGTACCCTATTTCAAGTTTTGAAACTTTTTAAACATCTCTCTATAGTAATGGTTGGGCACAAACCTTTTACTCATGACTCTCTTCATCTCATCCCAAGTTTCTATAGGTCTCTCATTGCATCTTCTCTTGGTGGTCACTAATTGATCCTACCAAATAAGTGCATATAATCTACAAACTCAACCATTATAAACCTAACCTTTTTGAATTCAGAGTATTAGTGACAATCGAAAACAAACTCAACTCGCTTCTCCCATTCTAAATATGCCTCCGGGTCAGATTTCCTATGAAATGATGGAATCTTCATCTTAATACTATCCATGTTACCATCTTCCCTATTCCCATCATATCTACCCCGTACGACTTCTCTTCTTCCTCTCCCAAATCCTCTACCTCGTCCGTTCCTACCCCAATTCTCATTTTGGCTCTCGGCGTCTCCTCCCACATCATATTTCTCATCTTCTCCTCCTCTACCCACATCTTTAGTCTTATACTTGCTCCCACTAGCACTAACTTCAAGCTTATCCAACCTCTCATGTAAGGGCTCCAACTCGGTCCTCATCATCCTACTGAAATGCCCAAACAACGCCTCCATTTGAGTCTTAGATAACCCCTGGTTCGAACTATCTCCTACCTCCCTCTCCATTTTACTTTTGGACTTGTACCTGCAAGAAAACGTTAGTAGAAATAAAAGATACTCCTCACCCAAATTCTCACGGTCACTCCAAAGAAAATTAACTTGTCTCTCCTATCTTATTTTTTTGCTCACAACAAATACTCACCAGTCACTTCAAAAAAATAACGCTCGCAATCAAGTGTATTCACTCGAATTTGATAGTTCCCTCGAAAGTTTGCTCAAGCTTTATATTGGTATATGTCAAACAATCAAGTTCAACTTATGAACAAATGTGATCGACTTACTTGAACAGCGTAGACAAGCAATTTGAAGACATATGAAATTTTTTTTTTGATTGCGGGAGATAATTGAATAACTCTCAACAGAAAATAGAATAAAATACAAAAACAAAATAATGGTGAATTTTCCGAATTTTTGTACTCTTTTTTTTTTTTTTTTTTTGCAAGGCTGAGTAGTACTCGAAAATCCCAACAAAAAAAATCACCAAAACTTCAGAAACTGACAAAGAACGATATACCAAGAGAACATATCTGAAAAGGAACGAGGGAATAAACAGATCTGATAATAGAACGAGATAATAAAGCGATAAGTTACTTGAATTCAATGAGCCAATGCTCTGATATCAAATGATATGAATCCACGTACGTAAGAATAGCAGACACTATTAATTAAGAATTGCGCCCTCAATTCCATAGCGAACAAGGATTGTTGTTGTGTCTCAATCTTTTGATTCAAATATGACGTGATTTTCACCCCTAAACTACGTGGTTTAGTAACAAAGAATCACAATGAAACAATCGGCACTCGAACGAACCTTCAAAGAACTCGTCTTTGACAATCCGCATAAGAACGATCGACAAATGCCACAAAGTAAAACTTTGATAAGTTTGATTTTGAAAACAAAGCAAGAGCCTTGAAAGTTTGAGAGAAAAATCTCAAAATTTTGATAAATTATCAATAATAATCTGTAAAAGTGTGTAAAATTTCGTCCCTAATATCTTTACATATCAAAAGGATATCAATATCTAGTTGCCAAAATAATTAAAGCTTTAAACTAGGAAATTTAGAATTTTGCCGCAACTATACCTGCCTGGGAGGTAACTTGTGTCCGTCCGGGCGCGAGGCTCTCGCAAATTTTATTTTTAAGACGCAGGTGTGGCGCTCGGGTGGTAATTTATACTCGCCCGGGCGCGATGCTCTCAGGATTCTTCAACATTTAGTGCTTGAATAAGGCTCCTACGACTCCCAAACTCACTCACATGCATCATGAACCATTCGGCACTTTGCTCCTCTCTCGTAATCCCTTCTCGACTGCTCATGATTCCATGTAGTACCTCCTTGAATTTCTTTAGTCGTCCTCTCGTGATTGGTCCTTCCAACAACTCTAAAAGCTCCCATGCTTCCCTCGGAGCTTGGCCGACCCTGATCGCATCAGGTCGAACCATGGTTCACGAGGGCTAATTAAATATAAGAAATCTATGTTTAAAATTTGGGAATTTTAGATTAAATTTTGAATTATTTCGTGACTTAAACGCTCCAGGAATTAATCATTAAAGAAAAATTAGAAAGCCTAGAATTTAAGCTAAATAAATTATGGGAAATTTAATCTAAGCTAAAATAATTATTTGGGATGGTCTAGAGTCATTGAAAGGAAAAAGTCAAATTCGAGGAATTTTACGCCTAGAGGTAAAACAGTCATTTTACACCTAGAAAATAGGAAACGTCATGGCAGTGCTCTGAATGCTGTTTTATATGTTAAAATGATTATTTTAAATTTTTATTGATTTTATGTTACAATGTTGACGCTAAAAGATATGTTGCATGCTTGGTTTAAATGAAAAATGATATTTATATGCATGAATTTTATAAAGTGATGGATATATGAAATGTTGAAGGATGTGAAGTAATTGTGACTAATACGAATACGATGATATGTGAATACGTAAGGCCAAGGCTCAGTTGACAGGTAAGAGTGTTGCTGAGGTCCCCGCCACCCAGTACTGTGGTTACATGTAGATGGATCCACCGCCCTAATACAAATACGAAAGTCACAATTAACGATCTGAATTCAACGAAAAAGAAATATGTATACATATATGATGAATATGAATATGTTGATGTTAATATGAAAATGTTCATGTTTATGATGATATGAAAATATTTAAGTTTATGTATGGTTATGAAAATGATTATTTTTTTAAGTAAAAGTATTTTCACTGTTGCATGTGATCTGTATACGTATTATTTTTTACCAAGAATATGGTGTGTTGAGTCTTTAGACTCACTAGGAGTGGTCGATGCAGGTGAGTATGATGTTGATGGTAGTGGAAGTCTTGATGGTTGATCAGACTAGACTGAAGGTGTACATAATCCGAGGATCAGCGCTTGTCTTTTTCACACTTATGTTTATTATTTATGATTAAAGATTTTTATGACTTTTATTTATGCTTTTGAGTTGTTTTTGAGAGGTTGTTAGTTTTATCTTTATTGCTAAGTTAGGATTTGCAAACGTATGACGATTTTATGTTTTTAAACTATTTCTTTTGATATTCAAATTTAGTTAGTTGTTTTATTTTTAAAATGGTGTCAAAATTATTTATATATTTTAGTATGTGTTCGGCCGAATTTGTGAGGGTTTTAAAAAAATTCTAATACTTTTTAAGCAAAACGAGTAGTGGACGTTTCAGATTCGATTGAGATATATGTGTTGAAGGGACTGTATTGTACGCTAACCATGACTAAAGGTTCTTGCAGGCACTATCAGTAATACATAGGGGATCATGGGACGATACTGCTAGACGTTCTTACCATGATCCGATGGGGGCAATCAGAAATGATGTTAGGATCGGTTATGGGGTAATTCGTTGAGTTACAATAGCTCAGTTCTTGAAATATTGAACACCGATAAATTATATCAAGTTTGGCTTTTAAACCAAGAGGAAGACACTCGAAATAATCTTTCGTAGAACCGATTAAACATTTTGTAAAGCATTTAAAATATATGCAAGTTGAATGAGTAAAAAATATTTTGGTTGGAGCATTTTATCAAACACTTGTTATACAATAATTTTTTTTTCAAGAACACGCAAAATTCTTCAACAATGCATCCTTAAAACAATGGAAATGATAAGTAAATGCAATAAACAAATAGATACGTATTTGTTTATGGATGTTCGGAGACTTCAAATACTCCTACATTCACCCCTTCTTCCACCTTGGGAAGGATTCACTATAAGACTTTGGTTTATACAACTCTTTGTACAAACCCACTCCGGAAGGGCAGCACCCAATTAGAACTCCTAGCACTCAAGATTGCAGGCAGCAGCACATCACAATCAACATATTATTTAATGTCTCATATGTAAAGACTACAAAAAAAATGTTTTACGTCTTTGTATGAAGACTCACTCAACTAACATTTGAAGTTCAACTCTGTTGTATATGTGTGAGTGATTGTGTGTGAGGAATTTATCTTTTACAGTGTAGATCTCTAATGTATCCTCACACAAGGGCTTGTGCTCTCAACTAGCTGATTTCTTCATGCTAACTGCCATGATTTGAATCCTCTTCAAAAGCTCTTGTTTGATCTTCAAGATGTTTTTATAAGCCCCAACAATGATATATACGTTAGACACAAGAATATGACCGTTTGAAAAATTTTTGTACTGTTTTTGAAATTGCAATGGTCAAATTCTCCTTGCTGAACATTTTTCCGAGTGGTCAACTCTAGTCAGCTGGTTCAGTTCAACTGGTTTTGTTCAGTTCAACTGGTTCAGTTTCAGTTGGTTCAGTTCAACTCTTCTGTTTCAATTCAACTGGTTCATTTTCAGTTGGTCAGCAGCTGGTTCAGTTCAATTGTTCTGCTGCTAGTTTGGTTCATTTCAGTTGGTGTGCTAAAATCAGCCTAGCTGATTTCAGTTTTGACATACCAGTAGCTGCATTGTCATTTATCAGCATTTTAAGCTTCAATTCAGACTTTAACTTCTCAAGATGATTTGTAGATCATCGTCTTATCTTTTCAACGCATACTGAATCGCTTCATTTCAATAACTGAGCTGAGGATATGAAAAAAATACCGCAACTGATCATACCCAATTGATTGTTGTTTTCGTGCAATCAGTTCGTTAATGCAGCGATCAGTTAGACCTTGAAAACATCCGAATTTACCCAACTGACGTGAAATACGACTTGTTTTAATTTCAGTTTTCTAATCATCCAAATTGGCGGATTTTCATTTGAATCATCCAGTTGAGATATATCATCAAAATACGAAAGCTTGCCAGAAATTCAGTTTGTGCAGAATTCAGTTTCAGTTCGTTTCTTGTGTTAATAACTTCACACTTGAATAAATATATTAGAAACACAATATCAATTTTTGTTAACATTAAAATCAAGATTGCGAACATTAAATTTTCTAACAATATCCTCTTTTTTTATGATCACAAAACTTGGATAAATAATCGATCCAACTAGCCTCGGAGGCTATCATAAAACTGAACAACTAGCCTCGGAGGCTATCTTACAAGAAACTGAAGAACCAGTTCAGTCGCCTGCCTCGACTGAACAAGCAGTTCATCCTGAATCTGAAGTAGCTCAGTTGCACTCAGAACCTACTGAAGAAGTGCCAACTGAAGAGCCGACTAAAGTATCAGCTGATAATCAAACTAAAGAGCCTACCAGCTCAACTACAGTTCAGACTTCCACTCCTCCAGAACTTCGATAGGAAGCAATACCTTAAGATGTTCCAGAAATGGCTACCGTTGTGACTGAACCAACCGATAGGGCCTTGGAGACTGAACCAACCTTCTCCATTTGCTTTCATCTATTTCTGATATCAAGTCAACCCAATTGCTGCATACTTTAAAGATTGATTCTATGAAGGAGAATACAATGAAGAACCTACACAGTTTACAAAGGATATCACTTCCCTATTTCTCCAACTAGATCAATTAAAGAAAGATCGAGTGACGGTTCAAGAACATTTCCAGAATCAAGATATGTTCAAAAATCGCATTGAATTTTCAGAAACAATAGTGACAAAGAGAATGGATATGATGCAAGAACAAATAATGACTGTAATATCTAATGTCACCTCGGAAGTCCGTACGTTATCTAGCAGGGTTGGTATGTTTTACAAAAAGGGGGAAAAGATAGAAGAACAGCAGAAGTTGTCACAGCAGAAGCTATCTAAGAAGAGGCCTAGTAAACTGATTGATCGAGGAACAACTGATAAAAGAGCAAAGAAATAAACAAATCCAAATAAGTTAGAAGACAGTGTCTATATTCTTACTCAGTTGAAAATTTTGGTAGATTTTGAAGATTTTTAGTCAGTAGAAGATTCTTTTATTCTTCCATTCTTTGTACAAATCTGTACATTGAAAGAGTTGTCAATAAAATATTATTTTATATACAAAGAGTTCAGTTTGATCAGTTCGTATATTCTAAGTTTTGTCAAACACCAAAAAGGGAGAAATTGTTGGAAACTTAATTTCGGAGTTTGACAAATTGAGCGTGAAAAGATTGAACAACTGATCAAGAAGACTGAAAGTAACTGATCTAAAAATAAGTAAACTGTTGGTTGCCCGAACTGAAGATTAGTGCATATATAATCAAAGGAAACTGAACTAAGCTAACTGAACTACGTAACCAACTGCATGATCAGTTGAAACTAATTAGTTACTCTACAATCAGTTGAGAGCAATCATTTAATCCTATCGGCTTCATCAACTGATAAATCAGTTTGACACGTCATCAGTTGAGGAACGTAGCTATCAACCGACATTTGTACAAGAGCAGACTGCAACATATAGTGGGAACGTCGCATTTCAAAAAAGCTACAATGTACTAATGTAACAAGAATGTTCACATGGCTATACAAGATTCAAAATGCATTCATTGTTACCGTTGAAAGCAAAGCCTATAAATAGCAAAAAGATCAGCTGAACAAGGGTAATAGTGTAATCGAAAAATCAAGCTATCGAAAAATCAATTATCAAGCAGAACTCTGTGCATATTCTTTCAAGTTCAAATGATTTCAAAAGCTCACGCTTAGTATATACATTCATAGCTTTCAAGGCTATACTTTGAGCTTAAAAGCACAAACGCTCATTGATGTATTATTCGATCTTGTAGAGATCAGTTGTGCTAAGAAGTTAAAGATCAGTTGAGTACTGATAAATTGTATTGAATCTAAGAGTTTCAGTTTTGGCATTATTAAGTCCAAACTGAAGTGGATTTTTACAAATCTTTGTATAAATCAAAATCTTTTAGTAAATATCATATCTTCGAGATAGAAGGGTGACGTAGGAGTGTTTGAAATCTTAGAATTCCATAAATCTTGTTTCACTTAATTTAAGTTTTATTCTATCTTTCATTCATTTATTTTCTTACTTTCATTAATTAACTGATTGACATTGGTTTAGGCTTTAGCCGCCAAGATGAAATTTCTACCGGTGATACAAAGCCAGAACTGAAAATGTGCAAAGGAAAATATATTCACTTTGTCAAATCAGTTGTGGTACAAGAACAAACTGAGCCAAGTAGACCAGTTGAGCAGCCTATTGAAATACAAACAAGGCTAAAAGGTATGTAATTGGTTATAGCCCTACAAGTTGAACTGATTCGTGAAGCTGGACAACTAAAAGGTTCAATCATAAATATAGGAACTCTCTAAATGGCTATTCCAATTACTATAACTGTAAACCAGTTCAGAAAAGATATCGGCTGAACAACCAGTTGAACAAGGCTAAAGCATATATTGTTTCATCTGCACAGAACACACCAAGCACACACAAGCCGGGAAAAACCATTTGGAACACAGCAACTTGAAAGTCAGTTAGACTAATCCAAGTCTGGTTTCATAAATAACTAATTAGTTTAGGACCCAAATAGATATGGGTACCAAAATTATTCATTGTGTGTGATTGCAGATGACAGGTACATCAGCCAAAGAATTAATTTGGTATGTGGACAGTGGTTGCTCGCGACATATGACATGGAACGCAAATTTGCTATCCCAACTGATCAAATACACTGGTCATAACATCAGTTTTGGAGAAAACTCTAAAGTTAAACTTTGGGTAAGGGTAAGCTTATCCATGGTAACTTGATCTTTAAAGATATTATACTAGTTGATAATTTGAAGTATAACTTGATTAGCATTAGTCAGTTATGCGATAATAATTTCTCAGTTCAGTTAAACAAAAACACTTGCACAGTTAAAGACTCTACTGATGAGATCATTTTAACTGGCAATCGTTGTGGGAATACTTACAACGTCAGTTGGACTGATCAACCTAATGCACCAGTTTTTTTGTAGCTTCAAAATCTTCTAAAAATTGATTGTGACATAAAATGTTGAACCACTTAAACTTTAATTTTATTGCTCATCTGAGTAACCATGATCTTGTAACTGGTCTGCCCAAAATAGATTTTTCTAAAGATAAAATTTGTTCAACATGTCAGTTTGGTAAGCAAGTAAGATCTTCATTTAAAAACAAGGGTAGTAAATCTTCCTCCAATTGCTTAAAATTACTGCATATGAATATTTTTGGTCCAATAACAGTCATAAGTTTAAGGGCAATGAAATACACCTTGGTAATTGTCGATAAATTTTTCAATATTTACTTGGGTTATCTTTTTTAAATTAGAGGACCAAACTACTGCACAACTGATTAATATTTTCCAAAGATTATTAAATGAAAATCAGTTGGAATTGAAAGAATAACGTCTGATCGAGGGACTGAATTCATCAATCAAAATCTTTCACAATTTTTATAAAATACTGGGATGAACCATGATGAATCTGTACTAGTTGATAAGCCAACTGATCCAGTTGAGCTAGTTGATCACTTTACAGATATAAGTTTGGAGGGTGATAGTGAAGAAGAAGTTAATATCAATCAAAATCTCCTTCAAACACATGAACCAGAGACACTGGATCAATCAGTTGAACAAAAAATTGCTCTTAATCATCAGTTGATGGAGCAAAATGATGAAATTCAAATACCAACTGAAGCAGCAACAACTGAAACTGAAGAAAAAGTTCAGTTACCAACTGAACCAGTTTCTAAAATCGATCCAACCAATGCTGAATACAGATGGAAGAAATCACACCCGCCAGAATTGGTGATAGGTAATCCATCTGATCCATCTGTTCCGGTAAGAACTCGGCATCAAATAATTAATTTATTTATTCATTCAGCTTTTATTTCTCAACTGGAACCAAATAAAACTGTTGAAGCTCTTGCTGACCCTAACTGGATAAATGCTATGCAAGAAGAGCTAAATCAGTTTACCCATAACAATGTTTGGAACTTAGTTCCATGACCAATTTCTAAAATCATTATAGGTACAAAGTGGGTCTACAGAAACAAACTGAACGAAGAAGGTTCAGTTGTATGCAACAAAGCGAGGTTTGTAGTATAAGGATATAGGAAAAAAGAAGATGGATAACTAACCAATTCTCTCCATGGCTCATTTTCTACTGCAGCACATATGCTATGCTTTCAACGAATAAACTGATTTTTCTATTGCATAAATAGGTTGTAAATTTTATACCGTTGTAAACCTCTATGAGTCTAGTTTGTAACTCAAAAAGCGGTTTGTCATTTGGACACTCAAGCAAGAAGATATGTCATTTTTCCTACGGTCAGTGCAAGCTGCACGAAAATTCAGTTTTGCATATAAATGTTTTAAAAAATCTGAAATTTTCAAATTTTAAACATCAAAATCAGTTTCAATGTTCTTTCAAGAACAAACAGCTCTGATACCATTTGTTAGGATCGGTTAGGGGGTAAATCGTTGAGCTACAATAGCTCGGTTCTTGAAATATTGAACATCGATGAATTATATCGAGTTTGATTTTCAAACCAAGCCGAAGACACTCGAAATAATCCTCCGTAGAACCGATTAAACATTTTATAAAGCATATAAAATATATGCAAGTTGAATGAGTAAAAAATATTTTGATTGAAGCATTTTATCAAAAATTTGGTATACAATAATTTTGTATTTGAAGAACACATAAAATGCTTCAACAATGAACCCTTGAAACAATGGAAATGATAAGTAAATGCAATGAACAAATACACACGAATTTGTTTATGGATGTTCAGAGACTTCAAATGCTCCTACATCACCCCTTCTTCCACCTTGGATAGGATTCATTAGAAGACTTTGATTTATACAACTCTTTGTACAAACCCAATCCGGAAGGGCAGCACCCAACTAGAACTCATATCACTAAAGATTGCAGTCAGCACCTCACATTCAGCATATTGTGTAATATCTCATATGCAAAGACTACGAACACATTGTTTTACGTCTTTGTGTGAAGACTCATTCAACTAACATTTGAAGTTCAACTCTCTTGTATATGTGTGAGTGATTGTGTGTGAGAAATTTATCTTTTACAGTGTACATCTCAAATGTATCATCACACAAGGGCTTGTGCTCTCAACTAGCTGATTTCTTCATGCTAACTGCCCATGCTTTGAATCCTCTTCAAAAGCTTTTTTTTATCTCAAGATGTTGTATTTATAAGCTCCAATAATGATATATAAGTTAGAAACAAGATCATGACCGTTTGAAATGTTTTTGTACTATTTTTAGAATTGCAACAGTCAAATTCGTCTTGCTGAATATTTTCCCAAGTGGTCAACTCTGGTCAACTGGTTCAGTTCAATTGGTCTGGTTCAGTTCAGCTTGTCTGGTTTAGTTCAGCTGCTTCAGTTACAACTGGTTCAGTTCAACTGGTCTGGTTCAGTTTTAGTTGGTCAGCAGCTGGTTCAATTCAGTTGGTCAGCTGCTAGTTCAGTTCAGTTCAGTTCAGTTGCTGTGCTGAAATCAGCCTAGCTGATTTCAGTTTGTATAAAACCATTAGCTTCATCTGTAGTACCCAAATTCAGTACACGTAAAATCCATGCATTTATTTAAATTGCTAAATTATTTATTTAAGTTTACAATGATAATTAGCAATGTATGATTTATTTCTTTGCATTATTTTAAATTATTTATGTTTATGTGATGCACGTTAAAATGTTTCTTGAGTTTCATGTTTCAGGCGATTATTTGATGCGGGATCGAGGAAAAGAGACCGACGACGATTTTTGCGATTTTTAAAATGTGGTATTTTATTTTAAGTTAGGATTAGGGCATTTTAAAAGATTTATTTAATTTTTATCATTTTAAATACCAAACTTGTTTATTAGGTGATTTTAAAGTTTCAGAATTTTAAAAAGTTTATCAATTGTGTATTTTAACCTTAAAATTTGGGAGTTGTTAGTAAAGTCCATAGTGGGTTATCATTTTATTAGTATTTTTTATTAACATTTTAATGGTGTGATTAAGCAATTTCTTTCCCTAATTTAATCTAAAACTCACGCACGCACACACTCACTCACGTTAATACACACACACATTTCATTACACTCTCATTTGTTTTTTTTAGAGAAGAAAAGTAGGGTTCTTAGAGCAAGAGTAGCCGCCCCTCTCCTCTGTATTTTTCCAGCAATTCTTGTTCGTTTTCTTCAAAGAAAATCTTTCCATGTTCGTCCTGGATCAACCCTCGCATCCTTCCCGCTTCGGTGTCGTCATTTCGGTTACTTTAAATATCAAGGCATGCATAATCTTTTGTTTATGCATCGATCTCATCATAGTATATGTTTTTATGTTTATTATGTGTAAAAATGTATGTTGTACAAAGTAAAAATTGGTTTGATCGATTTTCAAATGATTTTAGATATGGAAACCCGAATTCTGCTGTCATTTCGATTTTTGCGTAAATTCGGTCGAATTTTTGGGAAAAATTTCAACATATAAAACGTAGTACTTTTTGATACCTTCAATTTGACAGTAAATTCGTAATTATTGAACAAGAAACGAGTGAGTTATGATTGTTTTCGTGGGACTGCTCAAACTAGAATTTTCTGAAAATATGTTCATGACGTGTTCTTGAAGTTTATTTGTTGCAGGCTTCGTTGGGAACCGTTGGATGATCGCTGCTGCATTTAAGTATTTTGAGTATGATGTTGGGATGATTTCTGGTGCTTTGTTTCATGTCGATAGGCACTTGGTTGCACTAGAAGTCGTAGGAAGCATTTTGATGTCAAATAGCGTTTTCACAGTTTGAGTTGTGTTGTATGATTTGTATCATTGTTTGAGGCATCCTGGGAGTTTGAATCATTGTCATAGCATCCTAGGATGGGTCTCGAGGTATTGATTCACGATCCGCACGATCGAGTTAGGAGGATTAAGTCACAAGTTTATTGATTTCCATTGGTTACCATTTTCAGAGTCTACACGGACCCGAAGCCGGACCCTGACACGGAGTCTGTGCCCTTGTTTTTTTTTCGTGTGAAATTCCGTAGTCTACACGGAACCGGATCCGGACCTAACACGGGGTCCGTGCCTTTGTTAATTCCGTAGGTTATGTTTGCAGAGGCTACACGGACCCAGATCCGGATGTATACACGGGGTCCTTGTCTTCCATGTTTGGGAAAACATAGGGATTGTTTTGTGGTTCGATATCATGGTTTAGTACGATGATTAAATGAGGTCGATTCCCGTGGGGTTTAGAACGTCATAAGAAATTGTCATTTTTTTGGGTTGTGATCATTGTTAATACGTCTAAGTTATGAAAGATAAGTGTTTGAACTCATATTAGTATGTACCGCAGTGGCCGCAACCGAGATCCAACGAATCCCTCAACGTCATGTAAGTATGTTCGACGTGCAAAGGAAAATATATTTTATGTTTTTAAAGTATGCTAAATGTCTTGTAACCAATTATGAACGGGTTTGGAAGTCGGTGAACGTGGCCGATGACCTCTCCACCTCGGTAAAACATGACCAGGTTTATATCAAGATTGGAAAGCGGTAAAGCATGACCAAGGACCAATCCACCCGGTGAAGCATGATCGGGGATCTCATGTATGTGATAGTGGATTTTCCCTGCCAGCCCAGTATTGTGGTTTAGTCTGATCAGGCACATTTATATATGGGTCACTTGCTTTGAAACATATCTCTACGCAAAATGATGATGTTATGCATGTTCAAGTATGTATAATGCATGTATGTTTATGAAAAAGTTTTATGATGATGGCACGTCTATGATTATGTTATTATGTTCAAATTTCAAGTATGTACGCTCTACTTTAAAGATGCATGTGGTTTAATTTCGTATTACTTGTTAGATCCATTTTATATGTGTTGAGTCTTTAGACTCACTAGTTTTGATCGATGCAGGTTACGAAGACTTTGAAGAGACGAGGGGTGAGGACCAATGATCCGACTGGAACTGTGCAGGAGGCTAAACCCGAGGATCTCCCACGTTTTAAGACTTTATGCACGTTCAAATACTTGATTTTCATGAGTTGTGTTGACGATATTTAAACGTTTCCTTTTTGCAAACTTTGATGGTAGTTGTTTTACTCCAAATATTTTAGGTGACCAAATATTTGTTAACGTAATTTGATGATTACGATTTATTTAAGAAAATTTTTATTTTTCTGCAAATTTTAAAATATTTAAAAGTACAGTACGTTACATCATCGTCATTTATCAGCATCTTAAGCTTCGATTTAGACTTTTACTTGCGAAGATGATTTGTAGATCACCGTCTTATCTTTTCAACGCATACTTAATCGCTTCATTCCAATTACTGAGTTCAGAGATATGATCAAAATACCGCAACTACTCACGTCCAATTGAATGCTGTTTTCGTGCAATCACTTTGGTATTGCAGCGATCAGTTAGACCTTGATAACATCCGAATTTGCCCAACTGACGTGAAATACGACTTGTTCCGAATTGAGTTTTATAATCACTTACATTGGCGGATTTTCATTTGCATGATTCAGTTGAGAGATATCATCAAAATACCAAAGCTTTCCAGAAATTTAGTTTGTACAGAATTCAGTTTCAGTTCGCTTCTTGTGTTAATAACTTCACACTTGAGTAAATATATTAGAAACACAATAACAAGTTTTGTTAACATCAAAATCAAGATTGGGAACATGAAATGTTCCAACAAATGAGTTCTGACATTCTTGATTAAGGAGTTGATGTAAAGAATTGGGTGAACTAGGGTAAACCTAAATAAGAATAAATGTTATTCTGAATCACATGGAGATGTAAACCCACGGTTAGATATATTCCTGAACCACTGAGGATCACACAAGTATCGAATTATGTGTTCCCGTTGGGATAATCAAATTTCAATGAGTCAGAATTTGACGACTATAGTTTGATATAGATCAAATTGGATGCTTATTGTAATGCCCGAGATTTTATACCGTGTTAAATTACGATTATTAATTTTAATCGAGATAATTATGAAAGGGCTAACCGAGACACGAAATGAGATCACGTGTGAAAATTGATGTGCGAGGACAGTAGCATCGGCGCACATGCGCGACCGGATGCGCGCACATGCGCCAAACAGGCAGAAGACCTCGCGCATATGCGCGGAAGATGTCGCGCATATGCGCGAAGCCTATGCGAGGAACTCCAGAGAGTCTCGCGCATATGCGCGGAGATGAGTCGCGCATATGCGCGAGGCGATGATGTGTGTATACAAACGTTATAATCCTTCAAAAACGGGAAATCGAGAGAAACGCTATCAAAATTTTCCTGGAAGCTTAGAATCGCGATTGTGTAAAATCCGTCCGTTAGATTTTAAATTCGACTTCGGTACTGTGTTTCTATCGACGCAGGCTATAACTGGAAGTAAGTTTTACTACGTTTTGACATGTTTTGAAATTATGATGTTGTTGGAATTGAATACATGTCATATATGTTGTTCTTGACATGTTAGACAGTGTAGAATCGAAGTCAGATTAAGAAACGGACTGAATATGGAAGTGTTATGATTTTCAGAATGAGATTGACTAGCATTGATGTCAGATTTGTATGGTGGTTGATTGGAAATGATTGGAATTGGTATAGACTGATATAGTATTATCAGTATCGCAAGATTGTACTGTTGTACCGTCAGAATTTGATAAAACAGAGATGTTGTGATTTGATTAGAATATTGATACAGAATATTAATATTGTCATTGCCAGATTGAACATTGACAGACTTTGAGTTGAGACTTCGATTGTAGCAGAGCGACAGCAAGAAAGGTATAAATAAATGTTGATTCGGGATTGCACAACTCGAGTAAGGTCTGACTTGAGTTTCCCAAAATCACATACTTTATTTTATTGCATTGATATTTGCAGATTATCAGATTGATATGGTTAGTCTATTGAATTATAGCAGAGCCAGAGTTTGAGTCTAGGGCAGATCAGCCTAGCTAGGGCAGAACCGCCGAGTCTTTGTCAGAACCGCGTAGACTCTAGACTTACGGTGTATCGATGAGCTTAGATGTAGATCGACGTCTATTGTAGACATTCGATACAGCATACCAAAGTCTAAATTAGATCGGGATCCCTAGGTTAGAAATAAGTTGAGATAAGATAATAAGTCATTGACTTAAATACAGATTCGTATTGGTTCATGTAGTCAGATTGGATACATGTTTAATGATTGTTTATGCTTTTATATATGTTTTATATGATTGCATTGATACATTGTTTATACCGGCATATTTATATCTCACCGGAGTTATCCGGCTGTTGTCTTGTCTGTATGTGTGCATGGCAACAGGTGTGACAGGTTCAGGGTCACAGAGGTGAAGAAAGATCGAGTTAGAGTGGAGACTACGGACTTGGACTAGAGTTAGGGTTTAAACACTTGTTATATTGCAAAGGCCCTGGAACTTCTTGCTTGAAAATTTGCGGAAAATTAAAAATTTTCTTTTTAAAAGAACTTAAGTGGCCTCATTCATAAAATCACTGGTGAAACAAGTTCAATATTTCAAAATATTGCAGCGGAAGAAAATAAAGTTTGCCAAAAATCACAATTTAAAAATATCCAACGACTGATAAAATGTTTGCGGAATAAAATAACAACTGCTGCTCTGAGGTCCTCGGGAGCCACTACTGCCGACCCAAGCTGGCTCACTGGTCCCCGCCCTCGGCCCTGGCCTCATCAGTACCTACAACAATCAAGTCTAGTGAGCCTAAAGACTCAGCATGCATATATCGCAGGTAACGAGTAAAATCTGAATTAAAATATGCATGAGTTAACATATCCTGTCCTGAGGCATGCTGAAAATAATCTGTACTGAGCAATTATAATACGTGCATAACTGAACTGATAATCACAGAAAAAAATGTTTGCTCCTTGGAGCCTGTACTGAAATAACTGATAAAATTTTCTGTTGAGATTATGTTTTACGCCTGTGGCCCCTGCACTAAGCTGAACTGATCGGTAACTGGCTACCGGGGAGGCTGAAACTGAATTGAGCTGGCCGGTCACTGGCGACCGGGTAGTACCATACTGAACTGATCGGTCACTGACGACCGTATAAAATAACACTCCCACATAGTGAATGAACCACAAGCCATATCGCATAAATCTCAAAAATAATCATTTTCTATTTAATGCACGTAAAATAATTAACTGGCATAATGAAAATGTCCCGTAATTTTACCAACTGGATTGGATTGGATCGTCCCCAGGCTCGCTGCAACCTAACTGTGCCATGAAAAATATGCAATAGCTTAAACTTGACCAACTATGCAATTTCGTTCAAAAGATGCGACTATGACGCCTAATGACTTCGCAATCATGACTCCGAGCCAACCTGAACTGACACCGAACCGACGTACAGTCATGATTAAATTACGCTGAAAAATCATAAAATAATGCTCCTAAAATGATAGGGTCGAAATCTAGGTGGAATGGAGGCCAAAACACGAAACGCTCTTTCGAGAGTCAATTTGGCACATCGCAACGTAAATTCTCGTACAACCTCAAAAATGATCCAAATGACAAACGGTCAAAAACAAGACCTTCCTAACTCAATGAGGCACTATCCAGTCCAAGGCCATGGGCTAAAAGCCAACCAAGAACTCGAACGAGCCACCGAACCCACACAGCAATTTGCTGTAATTTTCCAGCAGCTGCAACCTAGCTTGCATCGCGTCGTTTGCGAGACTTTTGGCCATTAGGGCTTGAACCACCGACCAAATCCTCTCCACAACGTCCCAAGGAATAATTCGAACCATGGCTAAGGGCTTTTGGCCAGCCATAGTTCGCACCATTCCAGCAACAACCGAAAACTCATACCGAGAATGCTTTTGTATGCGTGTGTAGTGTGTTGCTTCGATTGATGTCTCGTGTCGTTCCAGTGGCCATTTGATTGACCATGGCACGATCTAGACATCTAGGGCATGGTATGAACCGTGGCTAAGGGCCATAGGCCAACCAAGATCCACATCAAACCACACAATTCGAAAAACATGATGCTGTCAAAAGAAGGGAAACCGAGAGGGGAGGGGCTGTTCTTGTTGTTTATTTAAAAACCGATGAGCCATGGACCAAGCCACCAAAAGGACAACTTAGTCACGTCTTAGACATGCTAGGGGAGTGATCCAACCATGGCTAAGAGCCCTTAGGGCAGCCAAGATCAGATCCAACCCCTTGACATAAAAACTGAAATTTTCGAACACATGAGAAGCAATGGGAAAGTTGCTGTCATTCTGAATTTCCAGCGAGCATGGGGTTAAACCAATGGACAAACGTGGTCCTAATGCATCCTATTACATGTATATAGGTCGCCTTGGGAGCCTGGAATCGAACCAATCACCTGAAACAACAAAACTCAGAAAAACGTGAAGCTTGTCATGAAAGGGCCGAAATCTGCATGCATTAATTTTCTGAAAATTCTATGATGTATTTCGGTTTTTGCATGATAAAACATGATCATGTACAGAAAAATAATTGATAATATGACTTGATTGAGGTTTGAAAGAAATCTAGACATGCCTGGTTTCGTTTCGAAAGAAACGAACGAAACGACGATGACGCGGCACGGAGGAGTGGAACGCTTCTTTCCTTTCCTCTTCTACTCGATTTTTCTCCCTTCGCTTAGCTATGAGTCTCACGGTTTTCCTCTCTCAAAAACACTCTGAATTTCGTGACTAAGGGAGGGGATATGATGATTAGGGGAGTGAGGGAGATGGGTGCAAAATATAGGGAAAGAATCAAGACCAAGTCTCCATTTTTTTTTTGAATTTTGAATTGTGGTTTGCTATCAATTCTACTTGGAGGGATTATGGTGGTGCAATGACCGATTCTACATGCTCATCTAGACTAGGATAATGTTCTAACATTAATTAATTACATGGTGCTCCCAAAAATCCTAGATTTATCCTACTAATTACATGCAAAGAAATTGTCAAAGTTGATGAGTTGGCAATTGAATCCTCTAGTAACCAAGGGGTGGCCGAAATCTACTAATAAAATAAATGTGGAGTGTTGTTTATTTACTAAATTAATAACTCTAAAAAGCCTCACTAATCCTTTAATTAATTTATTGAATAAATCCTTAATTAAGTAACTCAAATTAGCTTATTTTCTACTCACCTCAAGTTGCATAAATAAATCCCCAAATCTCCTTATTAACTTAAATTAACTTACTTGCTAGCTAAATTAACTTCTGGAAATATTTCTCGAATCTTAAATTCTATCTCCAAACTCTGACTCCAGTCCGGCCTCACTGAAAATAACTGAAATGCTAAAAATCAAACTACTGAACTGAGATAATAAAATAATTAACTTCAAAGAAATGCATTTAAAATAATCATGCAATGAAGTCAATTAAATTTAAAAAAAATCTAGAATTATGCATGGCTTATACGTAAACTGATTTACGGGTTCTACAATCCTTCCCCCCTTAAAATAAATTTCGTCCTCGAAATTAGAACTCACCGAATAACTCGGGGTATCGATCTCTCATCTCCGGCTCAGACTCCCAAGTAGCTTCCTCCTCAGAATGGTTGAGCCATTTGACTTTGACTCGCTTAACCAACTTGTTCCGAAGTTTCTTCTCCTGACGGTCTAGGATCTGCACTGGTCTCTCCTCATAAGATAAGTTCGGAGTAAGCTGCAACGGCTCAAAGTTCAGGACATGCGAAGGATTCGCCATGTACTTCCTCAGCATGGAGACGTGAAAGACATTGTGTACTCCGGCCAGATTCGGCGGAAGAGCCACACGATACGCTAGCGTCCCAACTCTGTCGAGGATCTCAAACGGTCCAATGAATCTCGGACTTGAGCTTCCCTTTCTTGCCAAATCTCATGACACCCTTCATAGGTGCCACTTTCACAAAGACATGATCGCCCACTGCAAACTCTAAGTCTCTCCTCCGCTGATCGGCATAACTCTTCTGTCGGCTCTGAGCAGTCCTCATCCTATCACGGATTTTGGCTACTACCTCTGCTGCCTGCTGAACAATCTCTGGACCCAACTCTGCTCTCTCTCCTACGTCATCCCAATGAACAGGAGATCTGTACTTGCGGCCATACAGTGCTTCATACGGAGCCATACCAATAGAAGACTGGAAGCTGTTGTTGTAGGTGAACTCAACCAGTGGCAAGTTCGACTCCCAACTCCCTGAGAAATCAATGACGCAAGCGCAAAGAAGATCCTCCAAAATCTGAATAACTCGCTCCGACTACCCATCTGTCTGCGGATGGAAAGCTGTGCTAAACAGCAACTTCGTACCCAAAGTCGAATGCAAGCTCTTCCAAAATGAGGAAGTGAATCTGGGATCTCTGTCGGATACGATAGAAACTGGAATACCATGGAGTCGGACTATTTCTCGGATATACAGCTCTGCATACTGAACCATGGTGAAAGTCGTCTTAATAGGCAAGAAGTGCGCTGATTTGGTAAGACGATCTACAATCACCCAGATGGCATTCGATCCTCTGGCTGACTTCGGCAACCCGGTCACAAAATCCATGGTAATGTTCTCCCACTTCCACTCAGGAATAGGAAGAGGCTTGAGCAAACCTGCTGGTCTCTGATGCTCGGCCTTCACTAACTGACAGGTCAGACACTCGGACACAAACCGTCTGATGTCCTTCTTCATCCCTGGCCACCAATACAATAGCTGCAGATCTTTGTACATCTTCTTACTCCCAGGGTGAATGGAGTACGGAGACGTATGGGCCTCTGATAAGATGTCTGCTCGGATAGAATCACTGCTAGGAACCCATATCCTATCTCGGTATCTCACAATACCGTCGCTGACTGAATACAAAACACTGCCCTTGGCTTCATCTCTCTTCTTCCACTGTGCTAACTGCTCATCTGCTGCCTGACCACTGCGAATACGGTCAATAAGAGAGGACTGGATAGTCAAGGTAGATAAACGAGGAACTCTACCTCGAGGATAAGTCTCAAGATCGAACTTCTGCATCTCAATCTGAAGAGTTTTCTGAATCGTCAAGTGAGCCATCACTGCGACTTTTCTGCTCAAAGCATCCGCGACTACATTAGCTTTGCCCGGGTGGTAGCTAATGTCACAATCGTAGTCTTTCACAAGCTCCAACCAACGCCTCTGACGCATGTTCAGCTCCTTCTGCGTAAAGAAATACTTGAGGCTCTCATGGTCGGTAAAGATCTGGCACTTCTCTCCATACAGATAGTGCCTCCAAATCTTCAAAACAAAAACTACGGCCGCTAACTCCAGATCATGGGTAGGGTAATTCTTCTCGTGGATTTTCAGCTGTCGAGAAGCATACGCTATCACTCTCCCATGCTGCATCAAAACTGCACCTAAACCAAGCTTCGAAGCATCGGTATAAAGGACAAACTCACCAGATCCTGACGGTACAGCCAAAACGGGTGCTGAGATAAGAGCTTGCTTCAAAGTATCGAAGCTCTTCTGACACTCCTCGCTCCACACAAATTTCACATTTTTCTTGGTCAGTGCTGTGAGTGGAACGGCAATGGATGAGAATCCCTGAATGAACTTCCTGTAATATCCTGCCAACCCAAGAAAACTGCGGATCTCGGATGCATTCTGAGGCACAACCCAATCTCTGACTGCTGCAACTTTTGCGGGGTCTACCTCAATACCACTGCTGGAGACAATGTGGCCCAAGAACGCCAACTTCTCTAACCAGAATTCACATTTACTGAACTTTGCGAATAATTTGTGCTTCTGCAATATCTGCAACACTGTGGTCAGATGCCTGCTATGCTCCTCCCGACTCTTGGAGTAGACGAGTATGTCATCTATGAACACTATCACAAAATGGTCGAGATACGGCTGAAATACGCGATTCATTAGATCCATGAAGATCGCTGGCGCATTCGTCAGACCGAACGGCATCACAAGGAACTCGTAGTGACCATAACGAGTCCTGAAAGCAGTCTTCGAGACATCAGCATCTCTCACCCTCAACTGATGATAACCAGAACGCAGATCTATCTTGGAGAAAATCGAAGCTCCCTGCAACTGGTCAAACAGATCCTCAATCCTCGGCAGTGGGTATTTATTCTTCACTGTAACCCTGTTCAACTCCCGGTAGTCAATGCAAAGCCTCATCGAGCCATCCTTCTTTTTCACAAATAAGACCGGCGCGCCCCATGGAGAAAAGCTCGGGCGAATGAACTCCCTGTCGAGAAGTTCCTGAATCTGCTTCTTAAGCTATGCCATCTCTGTCGGTGCTAGTCGGTACGGCGCTTTGGATATCGGAGCCGTACCTGGCATAAGCTCAATGGAAAACTCCACCTCTCTCTCGGGTGGCATACCAGAGATGTCTTCGGGAAAAACGTCTAAGAAATCTCTAACTATCGGAACATCTGAGGCTGACTGGCTGGGTTCCTCGGGGACAGATAAAAAGGTTGCTAGAAATGCCCGACACCCTCTATGCATGAGCTTCCTAGCCTGAACATAAGGAATAATGCGCGGTAAAGGAAAGTACCTGTCCGGCTCAAATAAGAACTGCTCCATTCCAGGCGGTCGGACAAGAACAGATCTCCGCTGGAAGTCTATCAACACTCTGTTCCTCAATAGCCAGTCCATCCCTAGGATGATGTCAAATTCTGGCATCGGTAGCACAATCAGATCCGCATAAACAATTTTACCGTGCAACTCAAGGTCTATATCTCGGATAACGTTGGTAGCTGCCATCTCCTTGCCTGACGGCAACACTACTGAAAAGGCTGTATCTAGCCCAATGGTTTGGATCTTGAGAAAGTTTGCAAAGACCTCCGAAATAAACGAGTGAGTGGCCCCTGAATCTATCAAGGCCTTGGTAGCGGAACTAGATATAAAAATTCTCCCTGAAAGAGCGGAGCTCTAAGTTGAATCCAGTAGTTACAAGAACTAAACTTATATACATGCAATGGTCAAAGTTCTTCTAACTTAAATCTCCAAAATACTACTGAGTAGAGCATGCAATCCTATCACAGTTCTAAGTTCAATCTTAATCCTTATTCCCAAAGCACGGAAATTCAAATAATAACTTAAAGTTTAAAGGTACCTGTCAACAACATAGTCTTAGGGTTGGTTTCCGCGGCATGGAGAGCAAAAACCCTGCCCTGAGTAGGCAGATTCCTCTGAGGGCACTGCAGCAACATGTGGTCTGGACTGCCGCACTTAAAACACTTTCCTAAGCCAGCCATGCATGCTCCAGGATGGCGACGTGAGCACCTGGGACAGACAGGGTGCTCCTGAGTCCTCGGGGCTGGGCGTCCCCGCTGCTGCTGCTGCCGGCCTCGGTTCCTGGGCGGTCCATGAAAAGGCCTCTTATTCTGCTGCTGATGCTGATGAGGAGGAGGGCGGTGTGGTGCTTGGACTGGGCGCTTGCCCTGGCGATCCCTCTCGATATCCCGCAGATCCTGCTCTGCGGCTAAGGCCTTGGAGACGGCAATCTCATAAGTAGCAGGGTCAGATACCCTAACATCTCGGCGCAAGATCGGCCGTAAACCCACCAGGAAGTGCATCAGCTTGGCTCTGGCATCATTCGCGATCAGGGCCACAAAGTGACAGCCCCTCTCGAACTTACGGATGAACTCCGTAACCGTCATATCCCCCTGCCTCAGACTCATGAACTCGGTGGTCAGCCTGGTGCGAACCTCCTCAGCAAAATACTTGGAGTAGAAAACTTCCGTAAAGCGGGTCCATGAAAGTCTAGCCAAAGTCAAGGCTACCGAAGCTCCTTCCCACCATAAGCGGGCGTCTCCAGTGAACAGGTAGGTGGCACATCGGACTCGGTCTGTGTCTCCCAGCTCCATAAACTCGAAGATAACCTCGAGGGATTTGATCCATCCCTCGGCAACCATGGGGTCAGATGTCCCAGAGAATTCCTTCGGGCGCATCTTCATGAATCGCTCATAAACAGCCTCGGGCCCTGTCGGCCTGGCTGCGGCTGCGGCATTGTCCCCCGCAAACTGTGCGAAGAACTGTGCCATCCCAGCTAACATCTGGGCACTCATGTCCGGTGGGGATGGTGGAGGAGGTGGTAGGTCTCCCTCCGGTCTACGCTCCTCCCTGTCCTCTCGGCGAGGCTCCTCCTCTCTGTTGCGCTCTAAAATGCGTCTAGGGGGAATACTGTTCCAACATAACCCATACGTAACTAACATGCATAATTCCATAATTTATTTTAAATGAACACTGAAATACTGAAAATCTGGAAGCATGCTGACAAAAAAATTCTTGCTTTAACTGAAATGCTGAACAAAATGCTGAACTGAAAAACTTACAGACCGAAGACGTGGCTTCGTGAGCTTCTCGCGGTCAGTAGTAGTGAAATCCTATACAGAACCACCGCTCTGATACCAATTGCAAAGGCCCTGGAACTTCTTGCTTGAAAATTTGCGGAAAATTAAAAATTTTCTTTTTAAAAGAACTTAAGTGGCCTCATTCATAAAATCACTGGTGAATCAAGTTCAATATTTCAAAATATTGCAGCGGAAGAAAATAAAGTTTGCCAAAAATCACAATTTAAAAATATCCAACGACTGATAAAATGTTTGCGGAATAAAATAACAACTGCTGCTCTGAGGTCCTCGGGTGCCACTACTGCCGACCCAAGCTGGCTCACTGGTCCCCGCCCTCGGCCCTGGCCTCATCAGTACCTACAACAATCAAGTCTAGTGAGCCTAAAGACTCAGCATGCATATATCGCAGGTAACGAGTAAAAATCTGAATTAAAATATGCATGAGTTAACATATCCTGTCCTGAGGCATGCTGAAAATAATCTGTACTGAGCAATTATAATACGTGCATAACTGAACTGATAATCACAGAAAAAAAATGTTTGCTCCTTGGAGCATGTACTGAAATAACTGATAAAATTTTCTGTTGAGATTATGTTTTACGCCTGTGGCCCCTGCACTAAGCTGAACTGATCGGTAACTGGCTACCGGGGAGGCTGAAACTGAATTGAGCTGGCCGGTCACTGGCGACCGGGTGGTACCATACTGAACTGATCGATCACTGGCGACTGTATAAAATAACACTCCCACATAGTGAATGAACCACAAGCCATATCGCATAAATCTCAAAAATAATCATTTTCTATTTAATGCACGTAAAATAATTAACTGGCATAATGAAAATGTCCCGTAATTTTACCAACTGGATTGGATTGGATCGTCCTCAGGCTCGCTGCAACCTAACTGTGCCATGAAAAATATGCAATAGCTTAAACTTGACCAACTATGCAATTTAGTTCAAAAGATGCGACTATGACGCCTAATGACTTCGCATTTAATCATGACTCCGAGCCAGCCTGAACCGACACCGAACCGACGTATAGTCATGATTAAAATACGCTGAAAAATCATAAAATAATGCTCCTAAAATGATAGGGTCGAAATCTAGATAGAATGGAGGCCAAAACACGAAACGCTCTTTCGAGAGTCAATTTGGCACATCGCACCGTAAATTCTCGTACGACCTCAAAAATGATCCAAATGACAAACGGTCAAAAACATGACTTTCCTAACTCAATGAGGCACTGTCCAGTCCAAGGCCATGGGCTAAAAGCCAACCAAGAACTCGAACGAGCCACCGAACCGACACAGCAATTTGCTGTAATTTTCCAGCAGCTGCAACCTTGCTTGCATCGCGTCGTTTGCGAGACTTTTGGCCATTGGGGCTTGAACCACCGACCAAATCCTCTCCACAACGTCCCAAGGAATGATTCGAACTATGGCTAAGGGCTTTTGGCCAGCCATAGTTCGCACCATTCCAGCAACAACCGAAAACTCATACCGAGAATGCTTTTGTATGCGTGTGTAGTGTGTTGCTTCGATTGATGTCTCGTGTCGTTCCAGTGGCCATTTGATTGACCATGGCACGATCTAGACATCTAGGGTCATGGTATGAACCGTGGCTAAGGGCCATAGGCCAACCAAGATCCACATCAAACCACACAATTCGAAAAACATGATGCTGTCAAAAGAAGGGAAACCGAGAGGGGAGGGGCTGTTCTTGTTGTTTATTTAAAAACCGATGAGCCATGGACCAAGCCACCAAAAGAACAACTTAGTCACGTCTTAGACATGCTAGGGGAGTGATCCAACCATGGCTAAGAGACCTTAGGGCAGCCAAGATCAGATCCAACCCCTTGACATAAAAACTGAAATTTTCGAACACATGAGAAGCAATGGGAAAGTTGCTGTCATTCTGAATTTCCAGCGAGCATGGGGTTAAACCAATGGACAAACGTGGTCCTAATGCATCCTATTACATGTATATAGGTCGCCTTGGGAGCCTGGAATCGAACCAATCACCTGAAACAACAAAACTCAGAAAAACGTGAAGCTTGTCATGAAAGGGCCGAAATCTGCATGCATTAATTTTCTGAAAATTCTATGATGTATTTCGGTTTTTGCATGATAAAACATGATCATGTACTGAAAAATAATTGATAATATGACTTGATTGAGGTTTGAAAGAAATCTAGACATGCCTAGTTTCGTTTCGAAAGAAAACGAACGAAACGACGATGACGCGGCACGGAGGAGTGGAACGCTTCTTTCCTTTCCTCTTCTACTCGATTTTTCTCCCTTCGCTTAGCTATGAGTCTCACGGTTTTCCTCTCTCAAAAACACTCTGAATTTCGTGACTAAGGGAGGGGATATGATGGTTAGGGGAGTGAGGGAGATGGGTGCAAAATATAGGGAAAGAATCAAGACCAAGTCTCCATTTTTTTTTTGAATTTTGAATTGTGGTTTGCTATCAATTCTACTTGGAGGGATTATGGTGGTGCAATGACCGATTCTACATGCTCATCTAGACTAGGATAATGTTCTAACATTAATTAATTACATGGTGCTCCCAAAAATCCTAGATTTATCCTACTAATTACATGCAAAGAAATGGTCAAAGTTGATGAGTTGGCAATTGAATCCTCTAGTAACCAAGGGGTGGCCGAAATCTACTAATAAAATGAATGTGGAGTGTTGTTTATTTACTAAATTAATAACTCTAAAAAGCCTCACTAATCCTTTAATTAATTTATTGAATAAATCCTTAATTAAGTAACTCAAATGAGCTTATTTTCTACTCACCTCAAGTTGCATAAATAAATCCCCAAATCTCCTTATTAACTTAAATTAACTTACTTGCTAGCTAAATTAACTTCTGGAAATATTTCTCGAATCTTAAATTCTATCTCCAAACTCCGACTCCAGTCCGGCCTCACTGAAAATAACTGAAATGCTAAAAATCAAACTACTGAACTGAGATAATAAAATAATTAACTTCAAAGAAATGCATTTAAAATAATTATGCAATGAAGTCAATTAAATTTAAAAAAAATCTAGAATTATGCATGACTTATACGTAAACTGATTTACGGGTTCTACATATATAGTTGTTAAACCTTAGTTGAGACTGATTGTATATAGTGCAAGATTTGTACTTTTAATACTGACGTGTATGTTAAGATGTATGTCTGTTTATTATAATTAATTAAATTAGTCCCAATGACGATAAATAAGATGATTAGCGTCCGGGTCCCCACACTTATAAAAGACTTTATGAGGTGATTTCATAAGTTGGAAGAAATGAAAGTTAGCATGATTGCTAAATAAGGAAGGAGAGCGGAACTGCCTGTTTTGTGAAGAAGTTCACTAAAACTTACAATTGCCAAATATGGTAAGTGAAAAATTTGATCGTCGATCAGGGTTATAATGATTCGGAATTATTATTTAGTGAATTTGGAATTTACTAATTAAATATTGGTACTAGTAATTGTGACTGCTAACATGTACAAATTCTCATAAATGTTCTAGAAGAGTCGAGAATTAAATTAACCAATGAGTTTGCGCACAAAGCTTGCAAAATTCTCCCCTCCTCTTCCATAATGTCTCAACGCACAAATCTCTTGCGATTTCTGGTGCAATCCAAGCGAGTAGGATAGCTGTAGAACCCGTAAATCAGTAGACGTATAAGCCATGCATAATTCTAGGTTTTCTTAAATTTAATTGACTTCATTGCATGATTATTTTAAATGCATTTATTTGAAGTTAATTATTTTATTATTTCAGTTCAGTAGTTTGATTTTTAGCATTTCAGTTATTTCAGTGAGGCCGGACCGGAGTTGGAGTTTTGAGATAGAATTTAAGATTCGAGAAATATTTCCAGAAGTTAATTTAGCTAGCAACCAAGTTCATTTAAGTTAGAAAGGGAGGTTTGAGGATTTAATTTAATTATTTGAGGTGATTAAGAAATGAACTCATTTAAGTTATTTAATTAAGGGGTTAGCTCACTAAATTATTTAAAGGATTAGTAAGGCTTTCAAGGATTATTAGTTGACTAGATAATCAACATTTCCCTTTATTTTATCATGCATTTTTCGGCCACCCTTAGTTGCTAGAAGATTCATTTTCCAACTCATCAACTTTGACCAATTCTTTGCATGTAATTAGTAGGATAATTTTAGGATTTTTGGGAGCACAATTTAATTAAATAAATGGACATATCCTAGTCTAGAATCAAGAGAGAATTCGGCCACTACCTCCTAGAAGCATCCACCAACTCATTTGATATCAAACCATAATTCAAAATTCAAATTTGGGAAGACTTGGTCTTGGATCTTCCTTAAATCTTGCACCCACTTCCCTCACCCTCCTAACCATTTTTCCCCCCCTCTCCTTTTCGAAAATTCAGAGTGAATTCACACTCATTTTCAGTAGAAAAATCGTGAGGTACCTAGCTAAAAAGAAGAGAGAAAAATCGAGAGCAAGGTAAGGTAGAAAAGAGAAGCGCTCCACCTCCTCCGTGCCGCGTCGTCGTTGTTTTGTTCGTTTTCTTTCGAAACGAAACCAGGCATGTCTAGATTTCTTTCAAACCTCAATCAAGTCATATTATCATTTATTTATCAGTACAGGATCATGTTTTAGCAAGCAAAAACCGAGATACATGTCAAAATATTTTGGAACACACATGAAGAATTTTCGACTTCCCTTGACAAGCTTCACGTTTTTCTGAGTTTTGATGGTTTCAGGTATTGGATCGACTCCAGGCTCCCAAGGTGACTCCTAGACACGTAATAGGATGCATTAGGACCATTTTGGTCCATTCAAACCAGCCCCATGCCTGCTGGAAATTCAGAATGACAGCAAGTCCCCATAGGTGCAGAAATGTTGTTCGAAAAATTCAGTTTCTTGTCATGGAGGAAGGATCTGATCTTGGCTGCCCCAAGGGCCTATAGCCATGGTTGGATCACTTTCCTAGCATGTCTAAGACGTGACTAAGTTGCCCTTTTGGTGGCTTGGTCCATGGTTCATCGGTTTTTAATCAAAACGTGAAAACAGCCCCTTTCCCCATTCGGCTTCTTCATTTGTGCAGCTTTTGATTTCGTTCTTTTGTTGCTTGGTATGGATCTTGGTTGGCCTATGGCCCTTAGCCACGATTCATATCATGCTCCTAGATGTCTAGATTGTGCCATGGTCAATCAAATGGCCACTGGAACGACGCAAGACATCGATCATAGCATAAACACTACACACGCATGCACGTTGCTCTCGGTTGGACCCTTCGGTTGAGTTATGGTGTGATGCGGATTGTAACTGGCCTAGGGCCCTTAGCCATGGTTCAAATCATTCCTTCGGATGTTGGTAAGAGTCTCTGGTCGGTGGTTCACTCCCCTAATGGCCGATAGTCTCGAAACCAATGCAAGTCTTGTAGTGCGCAGCTGCTGTATTTTTTGACAGCAAGTATGCTGCTGTTCAGAAGCGTCGTTTGAGTTCTTGGTTGGCTTTTAGCCCATGGCCTTGGACTGGACAGTGCCTCATTGAGTTAGGAAGGTCATGTTTTTGACCGTTCGTCATTTGGATCATTTTTGAGGTCGTACGAGAATTTACGGTGCGATGTGCCAAATTGACTCTCGAAAGAGCGTTTCGTGTTTTGGCCTCCATTCCACCTAGATTTCGATCCTATCATTTTAGGAACATTATTTTATGATTTTTCAGCGTATTTTAATCATGACTATACGTCGGTTCAGTGTCGGTTCAGGTTGGCTCGGAGTCATGATTAAATGCGAAGTCATTAGGCGTCATAGTCGCATCTTTTGAACGTAAATTGCATAGTTGGTCAAGTTTAAGCTATTGCATAATTTTCATGGCATAGTTAGGTTGCAGCGAGCCTGGGAACGATCCAATCCAATCCAGTTGGTAAAATTACAGGAATTTTCATTACGCCAGTTAATTATTTTACGTGCATTAAATAGAAAATGATTATTTTCGAGATTTATGCGATATGGCTTGTGATTCATTCACTATGTGGGAGTGTTATTTTATACGGTCGCCAATGACCGATCAGTTCAGTATGGTACCACCCGGTCGCCAGTGACCGGCCAGCTCAGTTCAGTTTTCAGCCTCCCCGGTAGCCAGTTACCGATCAGTCCAGCTTAGTGCAGGGGCCACAGGCGTAAAACATAATCTCAACAGAAAATTTTACCAGATATTTCAGTACAGGCTCCAAGGAGCAAATATTTTTACAGTAATTTCCAGTTCAGTTATGCACGTATTATAATTGCTCAGTACAGATTATTTTCAGTATGCCTCAGGACAGGATATGTTAACTCATGCATATTTTTAATTCAGATTTTTACTCGTTACCTGTGATATATGCATGCTGAGTCTTTAGGCTCACTAGACTTGATTGTTGTAGGTACTGATGAGGCCAGGGCCGAGGGCGGGGACCAGTGAGCCAGCTTGGGTCAGCAGTAGTGGCACCCGAGGACCTCAGTGCAGCAGTTGTTATTTTATTCCGCAAACCAATTTTTATCAGTCGTTGGATAATTTTTAAATTGTTATTGTTGGCAAAACTTTATTTTCTTCCGCTGCTATGATTTTAAACATTGAACTTGATTCACCAGTGATTTTATGAATAAGGCATTTAAGTTCTTTTAAAAAGAAAATTTTAATTTTCCGCAAATTTTCAAGAAAGGAGTTTTAGGCCCTTCACAGTTGGTATCAGAGCGGTGGTTCTGTATAGGGTTTCACTACTACTGACCGCAGAGAAGCTCACGAAGCCACGCCTTTGGTCTGTAAGTTTTTCAGTTCAGCATTTTGTCAGCATTTCAGTTATAGCATGAATTATTTCGTCAGCATGCTTTCAGATTTTGAGTATTTCAGTAATAAATATGGAATTATGCATGTTAGTTACGTATGGGTTATGTTGGAACAGTATGCCCCCTAGACGCATTTTAGAGCGCAACAGAGAGGAGGAGCCTCGCCGAGAAGACAGGGAGGAGCGTAGACCAGAGGGAGACCTACCACCTCCTTCACCGCCCCCACCGGACATGAGTGCCCAGATGTTAGCTGGGATGGCACAGTTCTTCGCACATTTTGCGGGGGGCAATGCCACAGCCGTAGCCGCAGCCGCCGACAGGCCGACAGGGCCAGAGGCTGTTATGAGCGATTCATGAAGATGCGCCCGAAGGAATTCTCTGGGGCATCTGACCCCATGGTTGCCGAGGGATGGATCAATCCCTCGAGGTCATCTTCGAGTTCATGGAGCTGGGAGACGCATACCGAGTCCGATGTGCCACCTACTTTTCACTGGAGACGCCGCTTATGGTGGAAGGTAGCTTCGGTAGCCCTGACATTGGCTACCACTTTCTTGGACCCGCTTTACGGAGGTTTTCTACTCCAAGTATTTTGATGAGGAGGTTCGCACCAGGCTGACCACCGAGTTCATGAGTCTGAGACAGGGGGATATGTCGGTTACGGAGTTTATCCGTAAGTTCGAGAGGGGCTGTCACTTTGTGCCCCTGATAGCGAATGAGCCAGAGCCAAGCTGATGCACTTCCTGGTGGGCTTACGGGCCCGATCTTGCGCCGGGATGTTAGGGTATCTGACCTGCTACTTATGAGGTTGCCGTCTCCAAGGCCTTAACCGCAGAGCAGGATCTGCGGGATATCGAGAGGGATCGCCAGGGCAAGCGCCCAGCCCAGGCACCGCACCGCCCTCCTCCTCATCAGCATCAGCAGCAGAATAAGAGGCCTTTTCATGGACCGCCAGGAACCGAGGCCAGCAGCAGCAGCGGGGACGCCCAGCCCCGAGGACTCAGGAGCACCCAGTCTGTCCCAGGTGCTCACGTCGCCATCCTGGAGCATGTATGGCTGGCTCAAGAAAGTGTTTTAAGTGTGGCAGTCCAGACCACATATTGCTGCAGTGCCCTCAGAGGAATCGCCTACCCAAGGCAGGGTTTTTTTGCTCTCCATGCCGCGGAAACCAACCCGGAGACTATGTTGTTGACAGGTACCTTTAAACTTTAAGTTATTCTTCGAATTTCAGCATTTTGGGAATCGGGATTTAGATTTTGAACTTAGAACTGTTAAAGGATTGCATGCTCTACTCAGATTTATTTCGGGGAAATTAAGCTAGAGGAACCTTGACCTTTGCATGTCTATAAGCTTAGATCTTGTAGTGGGATTCAACTTAGAGCTCCGCTCTTTCAGGGAGAATTTTTATATCTGGTTCCGCTACCAAGGCCTTGATAGATTCAGGGGCCACTCACTCGTTTATTTCGGAGATCTTTGCAAACTTTCTCAAGATCCAGACCTTGGGCTAGATACAGCCTTTTCAGTAGTGTTGCCATCAGGCGAGGAGATGGCAGCTACCAATGTTATCCGAGATATAGACCTTGAGCTGCACGGTAATCTTGTTTATGCGGATCTGATCGGCTACCGATGCCGGAATTTGACATCATCCTAGGGATGGACTGGCTGATTGAGGAACAGAGTGTTGATAGACTTCCAGAGGAGATCTGTTCTTGTCCGACCGCCTGGAATGGAGCAGTTTTTATTTGAGCCGAACAGGTACTTTTCTTTACCGCGCATTATTCCTTATGTTCAGGCTAGGAAGCTCATGCATAGAGGGTGTCGGGCATTTCTAGCAACCTTTTTATCTGTCCCCGAGGAACCCAGCCAGTCAGCCTCAGATGTTCCGATTGTCAGAGATTTCTTAGACGTTTTTCCCGAAGACGTCTCTGGTATGCCACCAGAGAGAGGTGGAGTTTTCCATTGAGCTTATGCCAGGTACGGCTCCGATATCCAAAGCGCCGTACCGACTAGCACCGACAGAGATGGCAGAGCTTAAGAAGCAGATCCAGGAACTTCTCGACAAGGAGTTCATTCGCCCGAGCTTTTCTCCATGGGGCGCGCCAGTCTTATTTGAAAAAGAAGGATGGCTCGATGAGGCTTTGCATTGACTACCGGGAGTTGAACAGGGTTACAGTGAAGAATAAATACCCACTGCCGAGGATTGAGGATCTGTTTGACCAGTTGCAGGGAGCTTCGATTTTCTCCAAGATAGATCTGCGTTCCGGTTATCACCAGTTGAGGGTGAGAGATGCTGATGTTCGAAGACAGCTTTCAGGACTCGTTATGGTCCTACGAGTTCCTTGTGATGCCGTTCGGTCTGACGAATGCGCCAGCGATCTTCATGGATCTCATGAATCGCGTATTTCAGCCGTACCTCGACCAGTTTGTGATAGTGTTCATAGATGACATTCTCGTCTACTCCAAGAATCGGGAGGAGCACAGCAGGCATCTGACCACAGTGTTGCAGACATTGCAGAAACAAATATTCGCAAAGTTCAGTAAGTGCGAATTCTGGTTAGAGAAGGTGGCGTTCTTGGGCCACATTGTTTCTAGCAGTGGCATTGAGGTAGACCCCGAAAGTTGTAGCAGTCAGAGATTGGGTTGTGCCTCAGAATGCATCCGAGATCCGCAGTTTCCTTGGGCTAGCAGGATATTACAGAAATTCATCCAGGATTCTCCTCTATCGCCGTTCCACTCACAGCACTGACAAAGAAAAATGTGAAGTTTGTGTGGAGCGAGGAGTGTCAGAAGAGCTTCGATACTTTGAAGCAAGCTCTTATCTCAGCACCCGTTTTGGCTGTACCGTCAGGATCTGGTGAGTTTGTCCTTTATACCGATGCTTCGAAGCTTGGTTTAGGTGCAGTTTTGATGCAGCATGGGAGAGTGATAGCGTATGCTTCTCGACAGCTGAAAATCCACGAGAAGAATTACCCTACCCATGATCTGGAGTTAGCGGCCGTAGTTTTTGCTTTGAAGATTTGGAGGCACTATCTGTATGGAGAGAAGTGCAGATCTTTACCGACCATAAGAGCCTCAAGTATTTCTTTACGCAGAAGGAGCTGAACATGCGTCAGAGGCGTTGGTTGGAGCTTGTGAAAGACTACGATTGTGACATTAGCTACCACCCGGGTAAAGCTAATGTAGTTGCGGATGCTTTGAGCAGGAAAGTCGCAGTGATGGCTCATTTGACGATGCAGAAACCTCTTCAGATTGAGATGCAGAGGTTTGATCTTGAGACTTACCCTCGAGGTAGAGTTCCTCGTTTAT
The DNA here is from genome assembly GCF_025594145.1 of Primulina tabacum. Classification (NCBI taxonomy): domain Eukaryota; kingdom Viridiplantae; phylum Streptophyta; class Magnoliopsida; order Lamiales; family Gesneriaceae; genus Primulina; species Primulina tabacum. The sequence continues at coordinate 37,006,150 of NC_134550.1, read as the reverse complement.
CTACCTTGACTATCCAGTCTCTTTTGACCGTATTCGCAGCGGTCAGAGCAGATGAGCAGTTGGCACAGTGGAAGAAGAGATGAAGCCAAGGGCAGTGTTTTGTATTCAGTCAGCGACGGTATTGTGAGATACCGAGATAGGATATGGGTTCCTAGCAGTGATTCTATCCGAGCAGACATCTTATCAGAGGCCCATACGTCCCCGTACTCCATTCACCCTGGGAGTACGAAGATGTACAAAGATCTGCAGCTATTGTATTGGTGGCCAGGAATGAAGAAGGACATCAGGCGTTTTGTATCCGAGTGCCTGACTTGCCAGTTAGTGAAGGCCGAGCATCAGAGACCAGCAGGTTTGCTCAAGCCTCTTCCTATTCCCGAGTGGAAGTGGGAGAACATTACCATGGACTTTGTGACCGGATTGCCGAGGTCAGCCAGAGGATCGAATGCTATCTGGGTGATTGTAGATCGTCTTACCAAATCAGCGCACTTCTTGCCTATTAAGACGACTTTCACCATGGTTCAGTATGCAGAGCTGTATATCCGAGAGATAGTCCGACTCCATGGTATTCCAGTTTCTATCGTATCCGACAGAGATCCCAGATTCACTTCCTCGTTTTGGAAGAGTTTGCATTCGACTTTGGGTACGAAGTTGCTGTTTAGCACAGCTTTCCATCCGCAGACAGATGGACAGTCGGAGCGAGTTATTCAGATCTTAGAGGATCTTCTCCGTGCTTGCGTCATTGATTTCTCTGGGAGTTGGGAGTCGAACTTACCATTGGTAGAGTTCACCTATAACAACAGTTTCCAGTCGTCTATAGGTATGGCTCCGTATGAAGCGCTGTATGGCCGCAAGTGTAGATCTCCTGTTCATTGGGATGAAGTAGGAGAGAGAGCAGAGTTGGGTCCAGAGATTGTTCAGCAGGCAGCAGATGTAGTAGTCAAGATCCGTGATAGATGAGGACTGCTCAGAGCCGACAGAAGAGTTATGCCGATCAGCGGAGGAGAGAGTTAGAGTTTGCAGTGGGCGATCATGTCTTCGTGAAAGTGGCACCTATGAAGGGTGTCATGAGATTTGGCAAGAAAAAGCTCAGTCCGAGATTCATTGGACCGTTTGAGATCCTCGACAGAGTTGGGACGCTAGCGTATCGTGTGGCTCTTCCGCCAATCTGGCCGGAGTACACAATGTCTTTCACGTCTCCATGCTGAGGAAGTATATGGCAAATCCTTCGCATGTGCTGAATTTCGAGCCGTTGCAGCTTACTCCGAACTTATCTTATGAGGAAGACCCGTGCAGATCCTAGACAGACAGGAGAAGAAACTTCGGAACAAGTTGGTTAAGCGAGTCAAAGTCAAATGGCTCAACCATTCAGAGGAGGAAGCTACGTGGGAGTCTGAGCCGGAGATGAGAAGTCGATACCCTGAGTTATTCGGTGAGTTCTAATTTCGAGGACGAAATTTATTTAAGGGGGGAAGGATTGTAGAACCCGTAAATCAGTAGACGTATAAGCCATGCATAATTCTAGATTTTTAAATTTAATTGACTTCATTGCATGATTATTTTAAATGCATTTGTTTGAAGTTAATTATTTTATTTTTCAGTTCAGTAGTTTGATTTTTAGCATTTCAGTTATTTCAGTGAGGCCGGACCGGAGTTGGAGTTTTGAGATAGAATTTAAGATTCGAGAAATATTTCCAGAAGTTAATTTAGCTAGCAAATTCATTTAAGTTAGAAAGGAGGTTTGAGGATTTAATTTAATTATTTGAGGTGATTAAGAAATGAACTCATTTAAGTTATTAAATTAAGGGGTTAGCTCACTAAATTATTTAAAGGATTAGTAAGGCTTTCAAGGATTATTAGTTGACTAGATAATCAACATTTCCCTTTATTTTATCATGCATTTTTCGGCCACCCTTAGTGCTAGAAGATTCATTTTCCAACTCATCAACTTTGACCAATTCTTTGCATGTAATTAGTAGGATAATTCTAGGATTTTTGGGAGCACAATTTAATTAAATAAATGGACATATCCTAGTCTAGAATCAAGAGAAATCGGCCA